>NC_135309.1:133721379-133881379 GCF_048772815.1 Callospermophilus lateralis
AAAGAGTAAACCTAATAAACTTAGTTTTCTTTGATCAATCTCTTTTCTAATTGGTTTGTAGACAGTAATATCCAACAAATGACAATTTATGACATGAATGGATAAGTAGTATTTTATGTGCACAGTGGTGGGAACAGAGAGCTGTGAGCAGTGGAATTCTGTAAAATGGGCCTAATATGCTGACCTCCCACATGCTTTCTCATTTAAAAAACATTTTATCTTCATCCCTGCTCAGCCTAAATTGGATGGCACGAGAGGCACACCCTCCCTCTCCTCTCTGAGGGAAACGTCTCTTTCCTTTGAAAGAATTCCTTTTTTCCCTTTCTTACCTTGTAGTAAACTCATCACTGTTACTCTAAGCTACTTTTATGAAACCTTTCTGGTATGATGGTAAGACACAGGGTGAAGGGGAGGCCTCTGTGCTACCTCAGTTTTTCAGAAGGTCTCAGAGCCCTGTAACATTAGCTAATCAATAAAAGTTTAGATTTGTAGAATATGAATCTAATAAAATAATTTAATTTGCTACCTATTGACAAATTATTTTCTGTATTTACATATTTTTTATTACATACACAAGACTATTCCAATAATATATGAGCATGCTAGCTCCCTTCACAATCACTAAAAATAATGGTATGAATTATTTCCAACTATATTTCACCTATGATGATATGTAGAATTTTAAATTAGCACAAAGGTAAAGGTTTATAGATGTAGATATAAATTTTGGTCTTTTAGACTTACACTGGCCCTAAATCCATGTGCCAAAGTTATATTTTATGAGAAAATTTGAGAAATAGTCACTATGATGTTCTTCTTTGAAGAAAATAAACATCTTAATATCAAATGCAGGAAAATGTTTTTGAAATATGATTCTCTACAGTACTATATGTACTCAAACAATTAAATTGCTGGTGCTATTTTCTAGAGAAATACATTTATATAAAGGCTTCTTAGAAATTGTAGTAGCACCCATTAACTTGATTATGATATAACATTTTGGAAAGCACTTTTTTTATAGTTGTGCTAATGTGCAAATGATTGCCTAACAATGCCTCAGTTTTTTGACTCACATATCTTCCTAAACAAATGCTGAATTTCAAAAACCAAATTTTAACCTTTAAATACTAAGTATCCCAGGATATAGTAATAACAATAGATCTGAATGGGCATGAGAACCTGGAGAATTGAACTACCTCTCTCCTTTAAATTTCTTTGAACACCTGGTCTGATATATTTGCAATTCCTTATCAAAACAAAAATGGAATCTGAATTTTTTGAACACTAGCTGCTCCTTCAGTAGGCATTCTGTAAATGAAGTTAATACATTATTGTATAAATATTTTGGCACAGTTAGAGAAATTGACTACACAGCAACAACTTCAATGAAATTGAAGATTCTACTGCTGTTGCCATGTGTTAAAATGTAGGTTTGGATAAAGTTAAAAGCTGAAATTTGGAGACATAATTATGGTGTAATCCATATAAACACCAAAAAATTAAACTCAAATCATTGAGTTTAATTGTATGAATGACTTAAATATCAATATCAATATTAAAAAATTGTCATTTAATTATTATATGTAGGCTAAAAGTTGTTTTTATTTGTAACGTTTGTTGTAATTTATAAGAAATTATTTTGTGGTTTAACTTTAATACTATTAAACTCAATTGGAGTAACAACCAAAAACAGACACAAATATTCTGAACCTTTTGGGCAATTGAGTAATGATTTTCCAAATATTGGTATGACATTACACAGTGAACTAAAATGTGAACTCTGCCAGTATCCACTCCAGTGACCTCATGTTATTTCCCTAATATCAGTTTCCTTATATTTTAAGCATGCAGTAAAATATAATCTCCAAAATAATTTCTAGTTTTAAAAGTATATAAAGGTGTTAAATATGCACAATCATATAATTGATAAAAAACAATACCCATGTTATATATTTAATTGTTGTATGAAAGGAGTGTTATGATACTGCACAGGTAGGTACTCTTCTAGAGCTTTTGTTCTACATAGCTAAGTAGTCAAGTATTTCTGTAATTTATCATTCAATATTACCAAATTCTAGAATCTTGAGGTTTGTATGTATACATAACACTTTGCAGAATAAGAATAACCTAAGAATTCTTGTGTCTATTTATAAATAATTAAAGAATAGTGAGGGTGAACCTTTCTGAGTAAAATATCAGGCTACAAGGTTTTTTTGTAAAAAAAAAAAAAACCCATGTTCATACACAGACATACCTTATTCAAGGAGATTCACTTATCTCATGAAGGTAAATAACTGATTATGGTTTGCCATTAGATAAAAAGTCAAATAAATTTGTCAGAGGAAAAAATAAATTAGGGAGGTCACTATTTAAAACCCTATTTGACATTGTTGCTCAGAAACATTTTTTAATGGCTGTCCCAATTTGTAATAAATCTAGATATGGGTTATTACATGATGAGCTATTTGGCAAAAGTTAGAATGATTAAAGAATAAAGATTGCTTTCACATAATCCTTCTCTGAACTACTCCAAGGATGAAGTTAATTTGTTCAGTGTATTACTTTCTCTTAATCTTGAGGATCTATGCTGAAGATGAATATGCTCAACATACTAAGCCTGTAACAATGTGTGTAAGGGACCGTACCGTACAGTGCAGAGGTCAAGTGCAATAAGAAAAATCAAAACTACTATCTCAACAATTTCCTTCATATTTAACCAACAGTTAATTAAAAAAAAAATAAAGCAGTGCTCTGAAGGAAGAGAGAAATGGAGTCATTCTCCATGTTTTTCAGTGAATTAATATTAGTGGCATATTAATGAATTGGGGCAAGAAACAATCAACTCAGGGAACTTGCTACAAAGGCTTGCTCCCCACGAATGTTATTTAAAAATAACAAAAACACAAATAAACAACAACAGAAAGCAAGCAATCATGGATGAACCTGTTTTGCAAACACATATTAATTCATATATTGGCTTAAAATTAATAATGGTATTTAAAAGATTAATGGTAAATATGATCATGAATTTGACAAACAAATAAAGTGTACAGCATAGCAGAGGTCCTTGAAACAAGCTTCCTGGGAAATGATCAAAGCAGGTCTGTGAACAGGGTCAATAAGCTACTAGAAAGAAATATGAGAATCAGTCAGGGTAGTACATTTGTAAAAGAGGATTGGGCATTGTGATGGGCTGACATTTTTCTGTGACAAGTAAGGAACCTTAAGTGATCCTAGAAATGTCACAGAGAGCTTAACAGGCACCTCAATGAAAACATTAACTACATGATTAAGCTTAATGAGAATAAATTCTCATTTCTTGAGACAAAGGTCAATGCTAGTCTGAACTTAGAAAAAAAGGAGCGATGGTCATATACACATGAAGAAAGGCAATTAGAGAGTAAAGTTAATATAGTGCTGCAAAGAGAGAATCTTCCATCATTTTCCCAGCTGTTCCTTTCATATTAATTAAAGTGGGAGGAACAATGATATACAGTTTCATAGTATCTGTATTCTCAGAGAGGCCAAAAGCACTCAAGCATTCTAAACACATAATAATTTGTCTATTTTTTTTATCCATTGTTCCTCACACAGGACATGAAAACATTTGAAATCTTTTATTAGTATTTGTCAATGAAAACAAATCCCAAAACCTGAGGTTATTATACATTTATTTCAATGTTTCTTCCATTCACTAATCTTCAACATAATAATGATAAGTGCTAAAAATTATTGGACTCCATTCATGTGATAAAATTAAATCCTCATAAGAATCCTACTGGACTTTTAACATGACTATTTCAATTTAATTATAATTGGCATGGCAAGTCTAAAGAATGATTCATCCAGGTCTCAACCAGCAAAAAAAAAAAAAAAAAAAAAGTGACTTATTTTCTGTAAATTTCACAAACGAATGTCACCTTTTGATTTCCTATTTCTCTCTGTGATTTCAGTGAAAGAGCTGACATAAGAAACTGAGATGGATTCTATAATGTGTATGTGATATCCATGAAGTCATGTATGTGTGCCCGTCTATAGACAATTTTGAACAACATAGACAGCAGATGGTTTTTGGTAATTAAACTAAGTTTTACAGATAATTTTTGTTTCCCTCAAATACGAATTTGGAAAAGAACACAAGACCAAATGAACTCATTTTGTTCCTAAAGGTAATTGCTTACAGTATAGAAACATAGATACATTGCATAATCCATGTAGGCCCATGTAAGAAAGATTGACATCACTATTATGAGAACAATGTTTAAGGTCCAATGAAGCATTAGTAGAAGGAAGTACAAAGTAATTTTTCAGAATGAAGAAGGTTTAATAATAAAGATGAACATTTAATTAAATTTAAAATCTAAATGAGAAAAATAGACAGGCACAGAATTTTAAATTCATTTGCAAGTAACAAAGATATAAGTTCAGAATAGGAAAAAAAATCTGTACATTAGGACATAGTGCACATGTAGGTAGAGTGATACAAAAATGAGTGTCTAATTTAAGAGAACATTATATAAAATTTATAAACAAAAATGGGCATAATTAGGCTTGTTGTATTTAAGGTGGTATTTAGAAAGCACTGTAGCAATTTTTGAAAGATTTTTATGAGAAACATTCACAAAAGAGATCAATATATTGTTCAATGTGACATGTATATCAAATAGATAGTGTTCATTTAAATAATTGTATTCTATGTTTTTGAATGAAGAAAAATTTTGTAGGAGCAATTAAATATGGTATATAATCAAGAAAATAATACGCATATTGGACATTATTGTAAAAAGTGGCAAATCTCAAAGGATATTACATACCAATATGTATTCAAGGGGAGTTTTTCATTTTGGTAATTAACTATGGTGTGTATATAAAGGAATATTCTTCTAATAGAACACATATTGAAGTATTTTGAGTTAAAGGTGTAGGATGTCTGTAGTTTCCTCTCAAATGACAAATAATCAAGAAAAGAATTGTATATAAAATTGCATGTATATGGGAATGTGTGCATCTATTATCTATGAAATAATATATAAGGCACTTTTCTAATGAGGATAAAGGCTATATTGCAGTTTTCAAACCATTCATTTAAATTTAATGTATTTTTTGAAGTTAAAATTTTAATCTTAAAAAATAAAAAAATAAAATGTATTTAAATATATAGTATATATTAAGTAAAAATAGTACATATTTAAGTAAATCATTTATTTTTTGGAATAATTTTTCAGTAGAACAATCATGGTATATTTAGTGACAAATATTTTATAATTTCAAATATTATATAATATCAAATTTTCACATAAAATATTATTACTTCTTTTATTTTTACTTTTGGAGTCATTCTCACCTTATATGTTATATTCACAACTTATTTTAAATTAATAATTTTATATCATTTTTATGAATATAGCATATAAATGATATGCTGAAGGAATAGGCTTGAGAAATATTTTAAATTGGAGGGCACAAATTTATGGGACTGTACCATCGGACTCTTTCATGGTATTGACTCCATGTACTTCTGGAGTCTAACACTGAGACTACCACAATCATATACACCTCCAGCCTGGATCCAGTTGTACTTTGAATTTGAACCCACAACTTAGGGAAATAATCCACAGAACATGACAACTGACAAGATTCAGAGAGTGACAAGACAAAGGAAACAAAAAGGATGTTATGGTTATAATTTAGTTTAGCACAAACAAAAGTAAATTCACCAAATTTAAGTCTGAGTAGCAGCTGGGATTGTCATCCAATTCCTATATAATGTGGGCAGAACTTTAAGTTGGACTTTATGGTCTCCACCATCTGCTCTTGATCTTGTGTGAAGTTTTTATGCTAAGTTGTGTGGGAACTGTGGCTTGCTATTTACACAATAAAAAAGACGAGGTAATTTCTGTGATCATATGTCCATAATTATGGAATAAAATTGCATAAGATCATATTCCCATGTAGCCTAAATTTTTCAATATCATTCAGGATTGAGGACCAAAATGGTCATGTCGGGAACCCCATGGGGTAGGGATCTTCAGGTGGTCTCCAGAAGTGCACAGTACTGTCCTGTCCAGCTGATAGCAAGAAATGGAAGGCTTAAGTTCTTACAGCCACAGGAAACTGCTATCAACAACCACGAAGAGAGACTGGAGACTTTGCCATATTCCAGTCTTTACATGATGCCACAGCATGGGTGACACATTGATTGCTGCCTCACATGACCCTAAGGCAGGGGACCCAGGTAAGCTATGCTCAGATTCCTGACACACAAAAAATGTGCTATAAATACCACTGTAACAGGCTATATTTGTAGTAAAAATGTTATACAGCAGTTAATAACTAATGCACAACAATTTTTTTTTAAGTTTTTTAACCTTACAGATACTTTTTCATACTAAAAAATACTAGTTTCACTGTATGTTATATTCCTAAATTAAATAATGTTCCTTATTTACAGAAACTTGAAAACATAATATTACTTATTGTTATTTGTGAGTATTTTCATGAGTATTCTTATATTTATATTTGCAAGTTCCTAACTTCTCCACGTATAAATAATGGTTTTCTTTACACCCCACCCCACTCCACTTAAGGTGTGTGGTCTTGTGACTTTTTCAGTTAATAGAGCATGAGTGTCAGACACAGACAAAACCAAGCCTTTCTAAAATAGCTCTAGCTGAGCTCCAGTCCACTAACTAGATATTTCCTTTCCATTCCTGTCTGGGACATATTAGAAGTGAACTTTCTAATTGAGTTTTTAACCAGCTCAGATGATTAAATCATACAGCAGATATGAGCTGTCCCCATGAGAAATTTCAGCTCTAGATTTATCTTTATTTTCAAGTGACACGTTGTTATTATACTTATAAATGCAACTGAGAAATAAACAATATTATCCTAAAAAATGAAAGATAATCCACTGAGTATTTAACATGTACTGTGGAAAAGATATTTTAAGCATATTTATTCACAAAATTATATACAACTAAATAATTTCAAATTATATATGTATAATGTAAATATGTATAAGATTGTACCTTGGACACTTTGTATATGAATATGATTGTACCTTGGGCATTTTGCCACTGAGTTACCACTGGGTTATATCCTCAACACTTTTATCCATAGTAACTCTTTTATCATCTCACTAAGTTCCTAAGGTCTTTACTAAGTTGCGGAGGCTGGCCTAGAATTTGTAATTTGCTGCCACAGTCTCCCCAGTTTCTGGGATTATAACCATGAGCCATTATTCCTGGAAGTAAACCAAAACATTGGAAATCTATTTGTAGATAGTACTTAGGCATTTAGAAAGTTTTGTTACTCTCATTGGACCAGAGTATGGACATTTGCTATTTATTTGGACACTTATATTTGCCATGATGACAATGCATAAATGTATTCAATGTATTCAATTTATCAAGAAATATTAAAGAAAATAATTTCACTCAAATAAGTAAAAATATGTTTTAGTGAAATGGTGTGGAGATTGAAAAGTGACAAAGGATATTCCAAAATTGTGTGAAATTCCATAGCTACAGCTTTTATATGAGAATAAATCTTTTCCCAGAATAAACTAATATTCCATGACTCAGCAATCCAACACTTACTAGTTTCTATATATGAGATGTTTCATTACTTTTAGTATCTAAAATCTTACATAAAATTATATGACCATGTTCGTCTGGAGAAACTTTGTTGTTAAATCATACTAATTTAGTATATATTTAGAGAATTCCTAAAGCAATGAAATCTGTCTAACACAGCATGATTCATATATGGTTGACCAGAATTGAATTTATTTTAATTGGGTAACACTTAGTAACAACAAAAGGAAACAATTTTTTTAGTAAACTTTGTGGGAAATAGTACTTTAGATGACAAGGACTTCAATTTTTTTTTTTTTTTTTTTTTTAACACAAATTCCCAGTGAGTCAATGAAGAAAAAAAAAAAAAAAAACTGTTTAGCTACAATTCTTTGTGTGAGAAGAACATGGAGGCATACCAAAAGCTAGTTGTATATACCATCTTTAGTTTATCAGAGCTGCAATTAAGGAAAGCATTTTCTATAAGACCTGGTTGTTAGAATCAAATGACTTTGCGAATTATGTGCCACTCCAAAGAAATTATTTGTAGAGAGTAGTATAATGTAATAATCTTTATTTCAGCTACTACATTATTCTCTGTCTCAATAATGGAAAGTTAACTATCATGAAAAGGTTACTCCTTTCCACTACCAAGTGGTTCTAATTGTTTTGAATGTTTTCTTCACATTGATTGAAAAATCTGATTTCCAGCATTTTCATATGGTTGAATTAAGTTTGTTCAAGTTTTGCCTTGAAAAACTGCAGGGTCGTATGTCATTGGATAGAAATACTTGAAACCAAAACACCAGTAATTCTTTCTAAATCAATTTATAAACAGAATGTAATTTCAATAAAAACATCAGATTTCATTTTCTGAAGCTATGATAATTGACTAGCAAGTTAATTCCCTCTGGAAGGTTAAACAGGCAGAAGGAGCCAAGAAACATGAAAAGGAGAAGTTGTATGAAGGATGATGAGCAGCTGAAGATGCTAAAACAGGTGGTGTTTTAGAATATGTTATCCAGTGGAATGAAATGGAAAACCTAGAAATACACACAAGTACACATGGAAATTTATTTTCTGATTTAAAAAACCCTGACATTTAAAATTAGTGTGAGCAAAATGACTTTCAAAATAAAATTTTAAATCAATCATCATTCCATCAGTACAAATTCCAAATTAATAAACTACATAAGTTTAAAAGAAGAGTAAGGGAAATGGACAGATAACAAAAACCTCAAATATTATTCAAAATCAGAAGACAACATTGAAAAATCTAATTATACTACAGGGGATAGTGTTTGTTGTCTATGTATATTATTATTATTATTATTTTAAAATCTCTCACTCTCTTTTTTTTTTCTTTTTAGCAGTTCTGGGATTGAAACTAGGTATTCCATCCAGAGATTTCTTTAAATAAAAATGTAACTTTTATTTTTTTATATGCTTGGAATGAACTCAATTGGCTATTGCCTCCTTTTTGTCCAAATTTTCTTTATAAATTATTTAATGTGCTCATGATTTTGACCTGTGAATTTTTTTCTGCAAGTTCAGAAATAAATAATTGACAATTTAATTTTACACTAATATGACAGATTGCCATGTGATCATAAATTTAAAAAACTACATAGTATTTCCCATCAAGTTGCCATTACTTTTACCATCTTTCTGTAACGCAGATACTAAAGTATATAAAGGGTTTAAAATGTGATCTGGCTCAAATGCTTCTCCAAGGAGCCACAGCCTGAATTATTTCTGTATCAGCTCACCAGTCACAAATTATCTCTCCTTTAGAAAATTGCTACAGCATCCTGAAACTTTTCATCATTTTTTGTCTCTTGAACTTTACACAATAATTCCATACAATTTCTTTAAATATTTTATAGCATTAAGAAAATAAATGTAATAAGCATAAAAATTATATTTTTAGAAGTTCAAAAGGAAGCCTTCATTCTATAATGTTAATAAAGTAAAGAAGATGCAGAAATGCAGAATGCTTATTAAATATGAGGAGCTTGAGGATGTCTGTAGTTTTGTTTCACGTGTTCCCTAAGGCAATATGGGAAGCTTGCATCTCAACAAAGAAATTAATTGAAAATCTAAACCATACATTTTAAGAGGGATAGTATTATTTTGATTATGTTTACAAGGAAATTCCACTTTCTTCTGGAATACTATTCTAGAAATTATTTTTATCCAACTTCTGTGTTCATTAGGACAAGTATAGATTGGAGTTTTGTTAAATAATCAAACAGCTATACCAGATCAATTGTAGAAATGATAAAAAATGCACAATTAACACAAATAATAAAGTGGTTGTTTTAATATATTAAAATATAGACAAATCTTTACATTTTTATGTAGACAGAAAAGTCCATAATCATCAAATAATCTCAAAGGTGCTCTGAATGTATTCAAAAGAAAAAACTTTTTTTTTTTGAGGGGGGGGTCCCTTTTTCTTTTTCTTTCTTTTTTTTTTGGCATAAGTCTTACAATGAATATTCATTAGTGAGCTCAAACATGGACTTTATCCTTGTTTTAATCAGGTCTTACTTTGCTGTGAACAAAACACTCAACAAGAAAAACTTAGAAGAGGAAAATCATTTTGGCTCATGATTCATAGGTCTTTGTTCACAGACAATTAACTACATTACTCTGGGCCCAAGGTGAGGCAGAACAGCATGGTGGAAGAACGTAAGAGAGGAAAGCTGCTCCCCTCATGGGAGCAAGGAAGTAGAGAAGCCTGGAAAGGGACCACAAGAAAGAAGCACTGTCCCAGAACAAGCTACCAGTGACCTACCTCCTCTAGTCATACCCTACCTACCTACAGCTAAAATGCAGTCCATTCAAACCAGAATGGACTAATCAGCTTACAGCTCTCAGTTCAACCATTTTACTTTCAAACATTGTTTCATTAACCCAGGGAATTACAGGAAACATCTCTGATCCAGACCATAACATTATAAACCTGGTCTCCTACTGCTCATATCAGTCTAACAATGAAAGCCACATTTAGCCTGTCTCCAAGAGTCCCAGAGTCTTAAATATTCCAATGTTGCCAAAATGGTAAAGTCCAATGTCTCCTCTTAGGCAGTGGTTTTGGCTGTGAGCTCCTGTGAAAATCAAAATCAAGTTACACATAGTCAATATACAGTGGCATGGAATAAGCATTCCCATTTCTAAAGGGAAAAATATGAGAATACTTTTGAGAATATGAGAATAGAAAGAAAAAATGGAACCAAAACCAGACCTCAACCCAGTAAGGAAAAAGAGTCCTGAAACTCTAGCACCTAGATAAATTGTGGCAGCCTTTTCTTTCTTTTTCTTTTTTCTTTTTTCTTTTTTTTAACGAGAGAGAGAGAGAGAGAGAGAGAGAGAGAGAGAGAGAGAGAACTTTTTTTAATATTTATTTTCTAGTTTTCGGCAGACATAACATCTTTGTTTGTATGTGGTGCTGAGGATCTAACCCGGGCCACACACATGCCAGGCGAGCGCACTACCGCTTGAGCCACATCCCTAGCCCACGGCCTTTTCTTTCCAAAGAGCTTTAACTGCACTGCCTCTTGGCCATTCTTATTGCAGAACACATGGATTTCCTTTCTGCCTGCCTCTCTCTGCAGCCAGCAACTTTCCTTAACTGACTGTCCATATTATTGGCATTCCTTAATTCTGTGGTCTCCAGTTCAGCTTCAGCTTTACTTGCACAACTTTATGCATCACTGTTTCAGGGGCAGCCTGTAGGAACTCTGATCCTGCACAACTTTGCATGACCTCTCATGCTTTCCTCTGAAACTTTGGTGAAAGCCCCCATGATTCCTTAACATAAGCACCCTGCAGAACCAGCATCCTGTGTGAGCATGGTGCTCTCAAATTTTAAAGAAAGTTTCCTTTTTACAGCTTTAAGCCTTCAAATTCCTAACATGTCTTTGAGGTATTTTTTCTATTGTCTCTGATTAAAGTACTTAGCATCTCTTTCATGGTTGTAATCTCTTTGATAGGTACACTTTCTTGGCTCTCACTTTTACATTCACTTTTCTGCTCAAACTGCTGGATGATGATGATGATTATGATGATGATGATTGGTACTGGGGAATTGAACCCAGAGGCACTTTACTAATTAGTTATATCCCAGGACATTTTTATTTTTATTTTTTATTTTGAGTCAGAGTCACACTAAGTTGCTCAGAACCTCACTTATTTACTGAGACTGGCCTTAAATTTGTGACTTTACTGCCTCAACACCCTGAGTCTCTTGGATTATAGGAATGTGCCATCATTCCCAGCCTAACTGTAGGTTTTTAAAAACATTTTGGCTCTCTGAGCCTGCTACAACCTGAGCAGCATTCCCCTGCTGGGTGATAGTCTCCCATATTTTCAAAATGTTTGATCATGTGCTTTTCTTAATAAGAAGTTAATATGAGATTGATATAAGTAAGTAGAGGTTACAGTGTTACAAGGACAGATCACATGTTGACTGTGTAGAACAACCTTTTCCCATGTTTCTCTGTGTATGCATGGGTGTGTCCATGTGTTTCTCTCCCTCTGTGTGTATATGTAAGTCTGTATATGTATATATGAATTGTGTGTTTGCATGTGTGTGTTTTCAACAGTCTTTTGCACCAACTATTAGGCCCCACTGCCTAATATTCTGAGACTATGCTAGCTATCAACATGATATACTGATCAAAAAATTAAGGAATTTATAATCATCTGTTAAATTTAAATGATGTATATAAAGAAAAAAAAAGCTGGGTGCAGTGGTGCACACCTATAATCTTGGTACATCTGGAGGCTGAGGCAGAATGATCATGAGTTCAAAGCCAGCCTCAGAAACTGAAGAGGCCCCAGGCAACTCAGTGGAACATTATCTCTAAATTGAATACAAAATAATAAAAAGGACAGGTGGCTGGGGATATAGTCAGTGGTTAAGTGCCACAGTACCAAAGGAAACAAAAAAAAAAAAAAAGAAAAAAGAAAAGAAGTCACTTGTTTGACTTGTGTTCTTGGGCATCTTGTCAACTAGTAATTATTGGTTAACCAATAAACTGAAAATTTTCAGAGGCCATTAACTGTACACTGTCTTCTTGTATTCACTTATATATACAGACATTACATTCTGGACAATTTGATTATGATGTGCCAATTAATGCAATAATATTCATGGTGGAGAATGAGAAAAAAAAGAAAAAGAAAATGAAGGAAATGAAGGAAACACAACCAAAATAAGAAAAGGAAACAACAGTATAAAGATAGGAAATCTGTGCATTTGTATGAAAATTTATACACCCTACATGAATATGAGCCAGTGTTCCCAAAGAAACTAATAGATTCTTGTTGAATAAATGGTTCTGAATAAATAATGAATAGATTCTTTCTTAAAAATGTTTTAGTTTTAAATGGACACAATACCCTTATTTATTTATTTATTTGTTTGTTTGTTTGTTTGTTTGTTTTTGTGGTGCTGAGGATTGAACCCTGTGCCTCACACATGCTAGGTGAGCCCACTACCACTGGCCCAAGCCCAGTGACTAGATTCTTGAATGAATGAAAGAGTCAGTCAAATGTGCACTAGTATTTAGTAGGACCTAGATATAAATTTAGACATAAACCAAGATGTATATCTACATATAAACCTAGATACAACTATTCCCAGTGGCAGTTTATGATAGAGGAAGTGAAAGAAGAGTGAGTGGGGAAATGAAAAAGAGGGGAAAATGACTAGAGTCACAAAGACTTCTCCTTATGTACAAGAGAATAAAAGTGTGGTTGACATGGCAGTTTGTGGTAAGCTTGCACCCTTAATGCTTGGTCATCTGCCCTTCCAAGATTCTTTTCCATTTTTTTTTTTCTCATTCCAATGATGATATCTAAAACCAGATAGGTTCCCATGTTTGTCTGTTCCTTATATGTTAATTCTTTTTAGAAAGGTCCAACATCTGCCATTTAGCAACTTTTTAATTCTAAACAAATCCAATTATTTACATTCAAGTTAATTATCTAATCCAATGTATATAAGGTATGTATGTTGGACAATGATGCATTACTGAATGTGATGTTTGAACTACTAATCCCATCTCTTTTAAGCAAGACTATAAGTTACTTGACCCTCTTAACTTCAATGTTAGAATTTTCCCTAACGATATAGAAATTCTCTTAGAATACAATGTTAGTTACTTGTTTTCTTTCTATGAATATTGGCAGACTTCTTTTTATTCTCGTCTATAAACATTTATAATTCTATCATCAGCAGAGCCAGGAAAAATATGAAGTTAAGCTGCTTCACTAATTGGCTGGTATTAACTTAATTAAACATATTAAGATTCAGATTGATAGTCACTGAGTGACTTTCACAACTCCATGTTCATTTTTGTTAATTCTTTATTAGGCCTTTAATGTAATGAACTCAAAAGAAATCACAGTTTTTATTATTTTAAAAAATTTGACATATGGGATACTATTATTAACATCACCATAAAATTACATATTTAACAGTGAATAATAAATTTGTTAGGTTAGTAATACTTATAACAGTAACTCCATTACAGTTTGATTTTTTTTCCATCTTGGAGAGCATTAATGAAAAGTGGGATTAGCTGTGAAGAAATTCACTGTTGGCAACTTTTCATTAACATGTTAATTCATTTCTTTTATGATCTCTATAAGTACCAGAGTACCACAGCCTTGGAGAGACCCTAGAGTATTGAGAAAATGGTTTGGAAAAGATTTCATAATCTTGTAAAAAAAATAAAATGCAGCTATGAATCAAATGGAAAATATAGTGATGTAATTTACTGCAAATAATCTACAAGTTTCTGAGGGAATGTAAGCAAAATCAGAAACTGGTCAGAACACAGGTACTAAGGATAGACTTTAATAATGGTAACTGTGGGACCAGTTTTAAAATGAGGTAGTTGTAATCAAATACAATGATGATATGTTGGAATTTGTGGGAAGTACTTAGGCCAAGAAGAAAGTTTGGAAAGATTAGACAAAGCATAGCAAGTTTCTATTAGAAATGAAACAGAGATTACGTTTAATTTGTACTCCATATTTATTTTTGTTTTCTCATTAGATTGCTACAAAATCAAGAGCTGATAAGAAATGTTACCATTTATGTGACTGTTTATAACCCTTGAAAACTATTGTTGCATTACTTTCTTTTCTTTTGAGTTTTCAATAAGGATTTCTTATGATTGTATAGACAGGAAACAGAATTTACAAATTCATTTAAACTATAAGTTGATAATGAATTATATATTTTCAAATTACAAAAATTAATTATCCTCATCTACAGAGTTCATCAAATGAATCTTAGTCAAATGCTAAAATATATCATATACACAGTAGAAATTCAACAGGAATGGATGGAAATTTAAAGAACATTTTATAGTTTGTGATCCTGGGGAACAATAATTATATATATTTTCAGTTGTTTTGTGAATGAACTCTGAACAAGCCTGATTATGGTTAATAATTAATCTTTCATTGTTGTATGACTGTGAAGTAGAAAACAAACAGCTGAATGAGCAAATATGTCTATATTAAAACATATATTTCATGACAGTTTATTAGAAAAATACTAAATTTTAAGTAATGTGTATATATATATATATATATATATATATATATATATATATATATAACATGACTTAACAATATTTGCTTTATGTATCCTTTCTTTCCACAACTGAATAGGATGACAATATCATATCAGCATGATATAGTAAATAGTGAAACAGGATATTCCAATTAATTTTATACCTAAACACAGTTGTTATCATGGATTGAGTAAATTTACATAATGGACGTTTTAAGTGAGGCTATTAACATGAATATTCCAAGTACAACAAATCATACAATTTTAACTTAAACTCTCATGATTGACTTGACCAATTATCATTATTAACGAGCAATTAATTTCCCATGCAAAGGAGACAACTAATTTAAATCTGAGGGCCTAAAGGTTGATGGTCCCTCTCTTATATACTTCACATAAATTCCTTATGAATAGTAAAATCCTGCTAACAAGGGCCTTAAACGGTTTTTTTTAACCACTTTTAGGAAGTGATAACATGCAAAATATGCAAATGTCCTGATTTTCTAAAATTGGGATCAAACTGGTCACAATCTGACCACAAAAACCAAAGAAAATAAACAAACAAACCATAAATAGAGATAAAAAGTTTTCATCCTAAAGTAAGTAGATCATCTAGACTTAATATCTAGTCATATTTAAAGTGATTTGTGCCATTTGTCCTTGGAAAAGTACTGGAGAAAAACACTTGGAATGATAGGGAGTGAGATGGAAAGTAAATTTAAGTTAAAACTGTATTTTTCTGCAGAATAAGATAATGGAGCAAATTGCATTCTATGTCTAAATCACAAAAAAGTTATTTATGTCCTATTCTAATCTTCAAAGATTCACTCTCTTTAAATTTTTCCCTACAAGTAAGCATAGTGGGGATCCCAATTTTAATTTAAAATGGAAATTGAAGTGATTTTTCTGCAGAAGACAACAGAACAAAAGCTTATGTCATGATTTTTTTTTTCTTCACTATATGCTCAGTCCACCTGGGACAATCAGGGTGATTGTGACACCTGTGACAAGACCAGAATTATTTTTTCCCTAAAGTTCAGCCAAATCCAATTGTACATCAATTTCTTCCTTTCATAAGAAATGGAGAATATTTGATAATTTATTCCAATTGATCACTAGTAGGTGGCCAGGGACATTTTTCAAACAATCTTTTAGATAAAAATTCTATACTTAAAAAATTAAACAAAAAATTGTAGATGATCCTTATGTTAGAAAAATAAAGATTTAAAAGTCTACCTTATGTTCAAAGTGTGAAAATCTATATTCCTTATTGCCTTTCAGATCTTTAATCACTACACCATAATAGAAAGTTTAAAGTTGCTCTGTAAGCAGCCATAACTGGGAAAGATGTCTATCTGACACATATGGTGTCTTAATGGACTAAGCTTCCTTAGTTGACAAATGGTAATTCTCTCATTTTTCAATTTCAGATTTTGATGACTATTTTTAATATAAGGAAACCATGGAGGAGCCATATGGTGCAAAGGGTTAAATATACCCCAAGTGCTATTAAGAGATCTGAATCTCCTATGACAATAGTTTATTTGTTCTATTAAGAAACCATTTTTATGGTCAAATGCATATGCACCAATAGGAAGGAAATTAATCTGCTATTCTTCACAATTTATCAGAATTCCACAAGGAATATTTGGGTAGAGTGTGCAAAAATGCATATGGATTACGTATCAAACACACTCAGTAAAATTATATAACAAAATAGCAGTATAGAAATATATAACCGTAAAAAATAGTATGAAAACAATAAATAAGTTTTGATCAAGGGGGTGTAGTAGCCTCAGCCTAGATGGCTTCAGATTATAAGAATTTTCAAACTTATACAGGAGGCAAAAGTGAAAAAAAATGTAAACAGAATCAAGAAATAGAGATAGAAATGCATTTTGTTCATTGTGAGAGTGTTGGTAGTTGAAATTCCACTGTGAAGAGTGTTGAATTATAAGATCCACAGTCATTACCACCCTGTTGGGCAATGCTTTTGCCCTTTTTGTCTAGTCTGACCATTACAGACCAAGTCAGTTTATCTTTTGTTGGTTTAATACTCTGATGAAACCCAGAAGGAATCTTTTCAAATAGGATGACAGTGCAAGAAGATCAGAGAGGTCACATACAGGATCACATGTGAAGTAGAAGAAAAACCGTGTAAGAATGAATTATTAATCACATATAGATAATATTCTTTGTTCTTGGAAAGAGAAGAGGTGACCCTCCTGCATCAAGCACAGAGTAAGTTAAAATGAGTAAAACAATCAAACATGTAAAAGGAACTAGGGAATCCTCATGGTACAGTCTAATGCAGTGCATGAAGCTTTTGGGGTCACCTTGCCCTACCTGAGCTCCACCTGAGTGGATTCAGACTGACCACTTTTGAGATGGATGTTCATAATTTGTTGGATAAAACCTTACTATTAATATGCCAGTGTGTTCTGAAATGCTGTAATAACAAACTAATTTAAATCTTAGTCCCAATACATGCAAGAGATGAAAATGATAAGGAGATAATACAAGTAAAAATATAGTATAAAAAAGCAATATAGGGAGATGCTTGAAGGTGAAGAAATATGATTGAGTAGCTTATTTGAAGATAAGGAGGAGAAACAGGATTCTTATATATATTTTAATATAAAGCTAACAACATATTCTGTCAGATTATACATGTAGATAAAGAGAAGACAAATAACAAGTGATTCTAAGTTTTCAGGTAGGGAGGAGAAGGTAGTATAAAATTGACTCAAGAGCCTTGCAAATAACTGAGATTATAATGCAGTTGTTTAGGTAGAATATTCAGTTTTCAATGTGTTAAATCTCAGATATCTATTTATATTTAAGTACCTACATAAATATGGAGTTTGGGGAAAAATTCTAAGTTAGGTATGCAAACATGAGAAGCATCAACATATAGGTAAAGCTATGAGCTTATGTGAGATGGCTAAGTATGGAGGTGTATACAGGCAGAATCATGAGAGTTGTTTTAGTCAGATGTTTTGCCACTGCAGCCTAAAGACCCAACAAAACCAATTTTAGAGCAGAAAATTTTTATTTGGTGTTCACAGTTTCAGAGGTCTTGGTCCATAGACAGCTGATTTTATAGCTCTGGACTTGAGGTGAGACAGAACTTCATGGTGGGAGGGTGTGGTAGAGGAAAACATGTGAGGACCTGGTCACCAGGAAGTAGAGAGAGGGCCTCAGCTCAGCTCACAATATACATATCCCAAAGGCACACTCCCAATAACCTACCTCCTCCAGCTGCATCTTACCTGCCTGTAGTCACCACTCTGTTAATCCTTATCCGGGTTATTAATTCACTAATAGGTTTAAGGCTCACATAACCGAATCATTTTACCTCTAAACTTTCTTGCACTGCCCCATTCATGAGCTTTCAGGAGATACTTCATATCTAAACTATAAAAAAACAGGATATACTGGCAGTGTGGTGCATAAAAGCAGTCTGCTATAAAGGTGAATAGTAGCTGAAATCAAAGCCATCCTCTCACTAAGCTGTGTTTTCTGAAGTGGGACTTCTCCATCTGGAGAGCAAACTCTTAATTAGTAAGAATACTCCCTTAAGGGAAGCAGAGTCCCTAGACTAAAAATCAAAGAACTGACTAAAGTGGCACTCCAATACTAAAAGTTGGGAACCGGCAGTGGTAGCCTGAGGCTTGGATGGGAGGTGCAGGGTGGTGAGTGTGTGTTTGAGTGCAAAGGAGTACAAGTTAAAGTTTGGACATTAAATATTTTGTATCTTGATGAGGAAAACTAAAAAATGAGGCTCAACTGGCAAAATAGTCAAGAAATGAGAAGCCAGTGATATAAAGAAAATAAAACAAGCAAATACCTCAAAACAATCAAGTCTTCCACCCTTGAATCCATAATGAGCTTACAAGGGAAGGAATGATTGAAAGACTGATCACTGCTTGTTAATAATACAAATTAAAGTTAGGTCTCTGAATTAGCTATTGTATTTTCCCAAATAGTGTTCGTTGTTGAACTTGAGTGGCATTTTGATGAAGCAGTGCCTTTATTTTAGTGAGTAGAAGAGGGAATAAATAGAAAAAAAAAGAAAGAAAGAGAAAGAGAATTATTTTTGAAGCATAGACAACTGTGCCAGTACTTGGAGAAATAAATGAATTCAAGAGATGGTATCATTCTGTGTATAAATAACTGTACATTTTTAAGGTAAATTTGATTGTTCAGCAGAAAATAAAAACTGACGCAAGAGGGTAAGGTGTTTTCTAAAGCAAGGCCTTGAATTGCTAAATTGCAATAGGGTCAGGTGTAAGTTATAGATGCACACACATGCACACATACACATACTCACTTTTGTGTTTTTAATAAAGTTTGCTAAAAAAATAGTGCAAGCTGGAAAGAAATCTCTTTGAATAAACCTCCTATGAGCAATTAGGTTAGGTTATGTGCTAAATGGGATTTCTCCCAAATTCATATTTCCCCAAAATACATCCCCAGTACTCCAATACCATAATCCATAAATATATTTAAAGGAAAGACACAGGAAAATGTGATTATGTTAAAGTAAGATAATCAGAGTGATCAACACTGCTATCTTCTTAAGAAGAAGATATCAAGACATACAAGATAAAGATGCCAGAAACCTGCATGCAATGAGAGAAAATAATGTGTGGAAACTGGAAGAAGACAGATATCTACAGTCCCAGAAGACAGAACTGAAAAGAAACCAACCCAACTGGCTCCTCAAAGACTGTGATAACATGAATTTCTGTCCTTTAAGCCATCCAGCCTACTATTATACTGTTATGGCAGTTCTAGGAAATTAATAGCGGTTGGAAGCCATCCGACATTAATAATGAAGTCTTAAACTCCTTTTACTTCTGTTCAGCAATTACCACCAGGGGTATTAAATAAATACCGAGTGATATAAGTGATGTAGATAAGAATAAAAACAGTAGTGCACACTTGTAATCCTAGCTGCTCTGGAGGCTGAGGCAGGAGGAGTGCAAGTTCAAAGCCAGCCTCAGAGAAAGCCAGGCACTAAGCAACTCAGTGAGACCCTGTCTCTAAATAAAATAGAAAATAGGGCTGGGGATGTGACTCACTAATCATGTGCCCATGATTATTGCCCCCACTATTTCTCCCCCACCAAAAAAATATGAATGAAAATAAATGACTAGTTAAACTATGGCTATGTGTTCTGTGCTTAATAATTGCTCACTTCCCCTGTATCTATTTCTTAAGCAATGGCACACTCACATATTTATGGTAGGCAGCATAATATACGAGTTGCACCAAAGGAACCATATGGAGAGCCTTTTCAGTTGAATGGTGAATTCTATTAATATGAAGAAGGATAAGGTGAACCTGAAATGTTATATCTTCCCCTAAAGGCAAGAGTGTACCTTATTCTCCATTTCCAGAACCTTTCAGGGCCAATGAATTAATGTTAAAAAAGAAATCCCTCTCTTGGGATAGTCTTATAGCTTTCATGAAGTGTTTTCCATTATAGGCATGATTCAAGATTTAAAAGAATCTTATCTCTAATTTATGTGCACACACTGGTAGCTCTTCTGTAGAGCATGTTAAGGAATAAAAATCTAATCACTTACAACTATATCAATAATTCTATTGAGTATGACTTTTAACTCAACAGTGATTAATATGCAACCAATGAATCACAATTTTTGCATTTTACCTTCTTTGAAGTAGTGATTTTTTTCTTGTTTTCATCCTTGCTATGAAACCAATAATGTAGGAATTTAACAGAGCAAATTCTTAAAAATTTTCATTTCCATACATTGCAGTTCATTTCTCTGTAATTATTTAATGCGGTACATCTTTGTGCAAGATAAAAGTCACTGTCTTTAAATCTCATTTCAATCACATTCTAAGTGGCACACTGCTGAAATCTTTCATTTTTACTAATGCTAAGAAAATGTTTGCTGAAAGCAGATTTGCTCATGCATTCTTTTTGTAAATGTCCTCTTATTCTTTTCCATCAGCTGAGTTGACATTTTCATTGGTCTGTAAGTCTGTAAAGAATGTTGGCTGAAAATATGCATGTTCTAAGGCATTCCTTGTTCTCTGGTGGCAGGCTCTGTGCTGATCCTCTGCAAATCTGAGTTTTGCTGAATCAATGTTTATATCATAACTGTGGTAGCAGTACATTGAATCATAGTTTTCTCTGTGGTAAAATCTAAACAGGGAAACAAATTTACATAGCTTCTCATATCATGGAATATTATGATAAAAACCAAATAGGAATTATAAATAGTAGGTAGTGAATGGTACAATATTTCAACAAAAAGTGTGTTTCTATTTGCACAAGTGAGAAAATGGCACAGAAAGAAAAAGAGTGGAGAAAAGGGAAAGTGAGGAGGAGGCCAGTCATGGCTATGCAAAGGTAAGTTGCAATAAATATATATACAGATTCAGTTACAAACTTACCTTATTGGTATTTAAATTTTATAACTATCACTGTATTATATCTATCTAAAATGAGCTATTCCCATTAATATGATAATTTTTTGAAAATTTGGTTATAAAATATTACCCTGACTCCCATAGAACTTATATTTCTTCTCCATGATATAGTACTGGATTGTTTGCAAATTTGGATCTTTTGTATTTGATTTTTAAAAAAAACATATTGGATTACAAAAGTACTATACAGAGTTAATGCAATTCCAATCAAAATTACAGTGAATTCCTCATAGACATAGAAAGAGCAGTCATGAAATTCATCTGGAAAAGTAAGAGATTCAGAATAGCTAAAGCAATCCTTAGCAAGATGAGTGAAGCAGGTGGCATCATTATACCAGACCTACAGAGCTATAGTAATAAAAACAGCATGGTATTGACACCAAAATAGACTTGTAGACTAATGGTATAGAATTAGAGGACACAGAGGCTAACTCACAATTAGATTTATCTTATATTTGATAAAGGTACCAAAAGGGTACATAGGAGAAAAGATAGCCTCTTCAACAAATGGTGCTGAGAAAATTGGAAATCCATATGCAACAAAATTAAATTAAACTCCTATCTCTTTACCATGCACAAAACTCAACTCAAAATGAATCAAGAACCTAGGAATTAAACCAGAGACACTGTGTCTATATTAAAAATTTACGGGCCCAAATCTCCATCATTTCGGATTAGGCCGAACTTCCTTAATAAGATTCCTATAGGGCAAGAATTAATAAATGGGATGAATTCAAACCAAATAGCTTCTTCTCAGCAAAAGAAACAATCAGAGAAGTGAATAGAGAGCCTACTAATTGGGAAAAAAATTCTTAACACATGCATGTTAGATAGAGCATTAATCCCAAGATTATATAAAGAACTCAAAAATCTTAGCACCAAAATAAAATAAAATAAAATAAATGGGCCATGAAGCTGAAGAGAAGCATATGAGAAGAAGATACACAATCAATTAACAAATACATGAAAAAATATTTGGCTTCTCTAGCAATTACAGAAATGAAAATTAAAACTCCTCTAAGATTTCATCTCACTTCACTGAGAATGGCAGCTATTAAGAATACAAAAAACAATAACTATTGGCAAGGATGTGAGAAAAAAGGCACACTCATACATTGCTAATGGGACTGCAAATTAGTGTAGCCAATCTGGAAAGCAGTATAGAGATTATTTTGAAAACTGGGAATGGTACCACCATTTGACCCAGCTATCCCACTCCTTCCTTGGTCTATTCTCAAAGGATTTAAAAACAGTATTCTACAAGTACACAGCCACATCAATGTTTATAGCAGCACAATTCACAACAGCTAAACTATGGAACAAACCTAAATGCTCTTTGGTAGACAAATGGATTTTAAAAAATGTGGCATATATACACAATGGAATATTACTCAGCAATAAAATATAATAAAATCATGGCATTTGCAGGTAAATGGGATGCAGTTGAAGAAGATAATGCTAAGTGAAGTTAGCCAACCCCCACCCCCCCAACAAAATGGCGAATGTTTTCTCTGATATAAGGTGATTGACTCATAGTGGGGTAGCAGGAGGGAGCATGGGAGAAATAGAGGAACTCTAGATAGGGCAGAGGGGTGGGAGGAGAAGGGAGGGAGCAGGGGGTTAGGAATGATGGTGGAATGTGATGGACATCATTATCAAAAAAAAATGTAGGAAGACATAAATTGTACACTTTGTATACCAACAGAGATATGAAAAATTGTGTTCTATATTTGTAACAAGAATAGTGATGCATTCCGCTGTCATGTATTTAAAAAACAAAAGAAAATTTAAAAAGTGGTGTAATATGCAAAAGTTAAAACTTAAAAGCTTGGGAAATACAATGCAGGTTATGTGACCTGACCTTCCCATATACATACTTGTCATACCACAGTGAACCTCACTTTTATGTGTATCCACAAGGACCTAAAAACACAAATAAACTGTAAGAAAATATCAGAAATATCAGGAGAGTGAAGGGAGCAGGAGAGTGAAAGTAAAGTACTAGGGACTGAATTAGAACAAATTATCTTCCATGCTTTTATAATCATATTAAAATGAATCCTTAAGTTATGTATAGCTAAAAATAACTAATAAAAAATCTACAAAAAATTTGGACATCTTAATTTCATAAACAAAGACCAAAGACTAATTTTCATAAAAAATATCTTAGAAGTTAAGGTGTTTTTTTGTCTTTCTCATTCCTTTTCTCCTATTATTTTCCTTCCTTTCTTCCTAATATTTTTCTATTTATAAGAATATAAAAATTGATTTCAGCACTCTCTCATTCATGAACGACTTATTGAGATTAATGAGGGTGAGGGGAAAGAAGTTAAAATAAAATTCAAAATATATTTTTTTAGATCAAATTTGCCTTGAATGAAGGAAAACTTTTATTTTTAGTTCTGAAAAAATGTTGGATTATTGTGAGGCAGGAAAGTCACCTTGTTCTATCTGCAGATAGCTTAAATACTACTCTCATGAAGACTGACAAAAATATATGTAAATGGTCATGTAATTTATACACCTAAACTGCTATATGGGTAGTTATACTAATTTTGTTTTAAATTATTTGATTATTTTTTAATGTTTCTCTTTATGTAATATTAAAGTGCTGAGTGTCTTTGAACCAAGTTATATACTTAGTTAAGGAATGCTTGAACTATAGAAATGCCTATTAGCATCAAAATTTTATTTATGTACTAACATATATCCATAGTTTGCAAAATCTAGTATTAACACATCCAAATTAGTTCCATTATCAAGAACTTAATTGTTATACATATTTTTATTGTATATGGCTTTTGTAAAGATATAATTTATAATTTTAGCAAACAATTGGGAATGATTCAATTCCTAAGTGGTATTGACCTGAACTGTACATCATATATTCAAAATAGTTCACTTTATTAAAATTTGAAGGTCTTAAAATTCTTCATGTGTATGCCATACAAATAATGACATTTTAAATTTTAATAGTAAAGTAAAATATAGGTATTTTGAGTCATTGTTTGGTAAAAAGAACAATATAAACTTTTTTTTTCATACTAGGAATTGAACTCAGGGGCACTATACCACTGAATCACATCCCCAGTCCTATTTTGTACTTTATTTAAGGTCTCAGGGTCTCAATGAATTTCTTAGTGCCTCACCTTTGCTGAGGCTGGATTTGAACTCTCATTCCTCTTGCCTCAGCCTCCCAAGCTACTGGGATTACTGGTATGTGCCACTATGACTGGCAAACTTTTGATTAGTAAGACTCAAGTGGTGGCAGGTTCTTCTGAACTCTATTCTAAGCTTCTTACCTGCATTTTAGTGGTTTTCTGGAAATACTAGGAATTCCTTGGCTTGTAGAAGCATCACTCTGCTCAGCTTCACAATACAGGTCCAAATTTAACCTTCATAGATGAGCATTAGTCCTGTTGGATTAAGGCCTGACCTAATGACTTTATTTTAACTCAATTACTTCTGCTAAGAAACTGGCTTTCAATAAGGTTGCATTGTGAAATACCAGGGCTTAGGATTTTGAACTATAACTTTTAGAGGTGACATAATTCCACATATAAAAAAAAATATTAAGTAGAAAAGGTTATTACAAAATAATATTAATGTTACAAAAGCTTTATATAAAACTCTATACAGATATAGGTCTAGATGTATATGACTTCAGTTATTAGTGAATGAATCTTGTGGCTAAAATAATTCTTGTGGGGACAAAGTTGAGGTGGTCCTAGACTGAAATGGCCTCTCTCAAGAATGGCTGAACATATTTTTCCCTAGGGGGGCTATACCTGTTGGCTCAGGTGACCTTTAAGTCCCTGACACTGTGGGGCACTGTAATTCATTCAGAAGCATTCTCTAAAAACATCTATGATCTTTCTAGCAGTTTTTCTAGACAAAAATCTTAGGACTTCTGGGTTTCTTCCATGAAGAAAAATGTCTTGTGATACCAAACTTCAGGTCTAAAACCACAGTAACTCTCTAGTATTGTGTCTCTTTATGTAGTTGCCTTTAAATTCCTGGACATGAAATTACTTCATGAGACAACACAAAGCTTCAAGAAATCTTCTACTTGCTAATAAACATGGTCTTCTTTTCCCTAGGGAAGGGTCAGGGGAAGGAACAGATCATCAGTTCTACCCATGCAAATGTCTTCTCTTCCTCTTTTCACTTCGGTTTGTCATTCCCAGAATCCACCTAACATCTTCATTCTGAGTTGGAGCAACATCTTCTATGACAATAAAAGGAGGTGTATATCTCATTCTTCATATAAATATGGAGTTCAGACCTGTGATCATGGATCTTGACAGCTAAAAGGATGATAAAAGAACCTGGAAAAGCCTTCCCTTCTCAATAATACCTTTGCTCCCAACTGATATCTTGCTGTCAAGTCCAATCTTTCATACTGAAGCTGATTTTTACCAGCATTTACTCTTAGGAGTTCTTTTCCAAAATTGCAAACTCATCACCCATCTCTAGATGTCAGAAGCAAAAAAGAGAAACAATTCTATGCTGTGGAAGAATGAAAGGAAAAACAATTTTGTTTCAAAAATCTATTAAGCCTATGAGTCAACCTGTATATACCAAGTGAAACTTTGTTTTTAGAATTCTTCAAACCTCTCCCTTCTTGTTCTATATAAAAGATAAAGTAAGATATTGTAAGCTATAGTCATCCTGCTATGTCATTCAACATTGGAACTTATTACTCCCTATCTGCATTTAAAGAGTTGGAAATGTTAATTACCATTAATGCTATTAATAACATTGTTATACTCTTTTAAACACACACATCAAAATTACCCATCAAAGTATAGAGACAGGTAAGAAAATGAGAGCTATCTAGGTAAGAAAATGAGAGCCACTTATAAGTGGTTTTAATTTACCATTTCAGATATAATTCTTAATCCAACAAAAAATACAATATTTATTTGAGAAATGCAACTAAAAAATAATATATGTTAGTGTGTGTATATATATATGCATATACTTATATACATATATGTATATATATATATATATATATATATATGTGTGTATATACAGAAGTTTCGTTTTTAGTAAAAACTAGTAATCAATATTTCATGATATTTAAAAGATGTTAATGGTCATTGAGTGAGTTCTCCCTAAGCCCACCATTACTTCTTTCTTTTTTACTGAATGGTCTCTCCTCAACTTTTCTCGGATATTGAATAGCCACTTCATGAAGAAAGCACTCATCAAAATGCTATTTATTGTATTTTTCTTATATGACTTTATGGTTCGATTTGAATTTAAAAATCAGGTCAGTAAAATGGCTTATTCTGATCTGTTTTAAAAGAAGAAAAAAAATTCTCAGATTGCCACTTACACTAGATAGATTTAAAAAAATAATTAAAAGAGAAATAAAAGACTATCTTTGATGTTATCAACATCATTTGCATGAACTAAATTCATGCTGGTTAGAGAAAGATATTAATACTTATGCAGATCCACATTTTATCTTAAAATTAAATAATTTGTATTTAATTCTTCTGGATTACTATTGGAGCCTTCCTTGCATTTTGATTTCCCAGGTCACCTTTTCTACATGGCTGTTTTAGTCAGCTTTTCAGCTGCTGTGACTAAAGGACCCAATCAACACAATTGTATAGAGAATAAAAATTTATTGAGGGCTCAAAGTTTCAGAGATCTTAGTCTACAGAAGTCTGGCTCCATTCCGCAGGGCTCTAGGTAAAGCAGAACATCATGGCGGAAGAGTGTAGCAGAATGAACCAGCCCACATGTTTATCAGGAAGCAGAGACAGTCTCCCTTGCCATATGCAAATATGTACCCCAAAGCCATGACCCAAATTCCCAACTCTTTCAGCCACACCCTACCACTTTAGTTATTATTCATTTAATCCCAATCAGTGGATTAATTCACTGACTGGGTTAAGACTTTAGCAACCCCATCATTTCTCCTCTGACCCTTCTTGCATTGTCTCACATGTGAGCTTTTGGTGAACACTTCTGCTCCAACCATAACAATGGTGGTCTAGGAACTTGGCAAAAGGAGGAGACATGGTAGGCTTGCTGAATGACTCATTCATCCTCCTAAGCAATTGTAGCAAAACAGGATTTATATATCATATTCTATGGTGTGTAGATTTATGATTTTTTTCTAGATCACAAAGTTGATAACAGATTAAAAGAATTATAACAAAGTTATTTTGGAATAAATATAAAACATTTCAAGACAAAATCTTTAGAAAATGGCAATTTCTATCAATACAAGTGTTACATCAATTATATTATAACGTTTATAAAAATCTGGCAAGAACTCAATCACACACATTTAGTAGGTACATATGCACTGTATTCATGCACATATATGAGTATAAATATACACATGCAAAATTTTGAAATGGGAATTTACATACATTATTATTAACAATTAAATTCAACCAATTATTTATTGTCTCTTAAGATTTCAGATAATGATAAGTATGCACACATTATGAATAAGGGAAGTGGTCTGTAACTATATTAGATATATATATATATATATATATATATATATATATATATATATATATATTAAAGAAGTACACTCTGAAAGTTTTGAAAATGCTGAAATTCATGATATACAAATCAATTTAAGAAACAACCACTGATTTCAGGAGAAAATTGTAAGTTGAAAAAAGTACATTTTGAATTAGTAGTTTAAATAAAAATGGTAATTATTAAGCCTATGAATGTATCTAAATGAATCTGACAAAAATAATATATTTTATGAAAAACTGACAACATAATAAAGCATATCTCATTCTAAGATTTTTTAAATTATATTTAAATTTTTCTTTTAGTTTTAGATAAACACAATTCCTTTATTTTATCCATATTTTTAATTTTAATTTGTTATATATAACAGCAGAATTCATTACAATTCATATTACACATATAGACCACAATTTTTCATATCTCTTGTTGTACACAATATAGAGTCACATAATTCATATTTTCATACATATACTTGAGGTAATGTTGTCCATCTCATTCCACCATCTTTCCTATACCTATGTCCCCACGTTTTATCTCCCTCCTCTTTGCCCTATCTAGAGTTCATCTACTCTTCCCATGCCTCCTTCCCCCAAACCCATTATGAATCAGCATCCTTAAATCATAGAAAACATTCAGAATTTGGTTTTTTGAGATTGGCTAATTTCACTTAAAATTATATTCTCTAACTCTATCTGTTTACCTGCAAACACCATGATTTTATTTTCTTTTAATAAAAAATAATATTCCATTGTGTATATATACCACATTTTCTTTACCCATTCACCTATTAAAGGGCATCTTTATTGGTCCCACAGTTTAGCTATTGTGAATTGTCTTTTGGGTATAGACCCAGGAGAGGAATAGCTGGGTCAAATGGTGGCTCGGTTCCAAGTTTCCCAAGGAATCTCCATACAGAACTATTAATATAACCTGAACAGCAAGTTATTTAGTATATCATCAATGGATAATCTCTGAGCTATTTGTATTAATTTATTATACATATATGTTAAAAATTTTGTATTTTTTAAAAATTTTTCTTAAGACATGCATTTTCTGTAACTACAGTCTTCATTTGATCAGTCAAGTCTCCCTGATGAGCATGATTTTTTTTTTAACTATGAGTGCAAAATTATTTTGAAACACTATAAAAAATACAAGGATTAAGAAAACAATCTACATTAACAATAACATATATTACCATATTTCTACAGAGACATACTAGATAGAAGTCATTTTCTTACTCATTCACAGTGTGAGCAGAGCTCAGTTCCTTGTGTTTGTAGGTCTCAGGTTCTCTGGTCTGCTTGCTGACTGCTGGATTAGGGTTGTTTCCAGCTTTTCGAAATTATCTTTATTTCCTGGCTCCTGGACCCCTCAGTCCAAGACCCTCTTCAGCCTCAAATCTCCCTTTCTTCTTCCTGTGTTGCCACAGGTCTTGGATTGTCTATCCTACATTTGGCCTACAGGGATAATCTTCACATTTTAAGGAGTCTAACTTCACTTCTACTGACCAAGTCTCTTTTCTGAGTTACATAATCAACACCATGAATTTGAGTGTGATAATTAGACTGCTTGGTGTGTATTAGTCATCATTGCATTGCTATGATATAATACCTGAAACAGACTACTTAAGAAGTAGAGACGTTTACTTTGTCACATGAATTTTGTGTTCTAATTACAAAATGGTATGGCCCTGTTGGTTTGGGTTTGTGGTGGGATGACATATCAAAATCAATGCTCATATCTAGAAATAGAAAGCAGACAGGAAGTCCCACAATTCCCTGCAAGGGCAAGATGCCAATGAACTAAGGATCTGCTACCAGGGCCTAGCTCTTAAAGGTATGCAGCACTTCTTAATAAAGCTACTCTGAGTACTGAGCTTTTACATATGAAACTTTATTCTGAATACACAATATTCCATGTAATATAGTTATCTTCTTCCATCTGCTGGAATTAGGAACTCTTTCCAGCTCTGGAATGAGTTTTACCTTCTGACTTCTTGTAGGTCACCTTCCACTCCTCAGTAACTTTCTCCCTCATACACAATAATCTAGGCGAGTATTCAAAAGACCAAAGTGAATATATTTGTAGATCTCTGTGTAGCACCTTGCTTTCAGTCTCCCTTAAAAATTATGAGTGTGAATTTGAATCTCTACTGCCGAATTCAGCAAGAGAGCTGTCCTGTATTTTGCTTCCTATTTCTGACACTTCTCTGTGGAACTCAGTTCACCTCATTTCATTCTCTTTTCTCAGATAGCAGTCTTATACAGATCATTGTTTAGTATCTGAAATTGTAGTTTCAGGTGTTTTGTCTACTTTTCTATTTGTTTTATGGAGTAAGAATAATTTTTTTGTGAGAAAAAATTGAAACCTAACAATACATGTTAAAGAAATCCCCCATAGCAATTTTCATAATTTTCATACATTATAATCTTATATAATGTAGTAAACACTTGATAAGTTGACAAATATGATCTAAATTGGTCTAAATTTTCTTCTGAGTTATAAAATCTAAAGTATTGAGTACTAGTTGGGGTTTAGTGGAATCAATGAAGCTTGGACAAAAGAGAGATTCTGCTTAAATAACATTCTTTTTCTTTCATAAAAGCATTAAGTGAGGATATCAATGATGAGTATGTCAAAAATTTACACTATTTGTGAGAAAAATAAAAATCCATTACTTTTTGAATAAAGGTAATATTTGCTCAAATTCTGGATCAATCTGATGACACTCAGGTTTGAATCTACATACCAGCTTCTTGGAAAATTCTAATTAAAACTCAGGAAAAACAGGTATTATGAGTTTGAAGTAATCTTACATGCAGCCCCTAGGTATCTATTTTTTTTTCTAATACTGATATGTTTTTATTAATAAAATTTTGGATCATTCATGAATTTCAAGTAAACCACTATTTTTCTATAGATTAGTAAGCTATCTTTCAATAATATACATCCCTGTTCTACATTAAATGGGTACAGTTTATGTTCTGCATGGATTGTGGACTGACAGATATCAATAAGCTTGAGAAAGGATATAATTCAGCACTCATGTGTACTTTTTTCACACCAATCATGGAGAGATTCTTTCAAATATAATTTGTGGAATAAAGCTACCCACCAATTTGTCATACCGAATGTTTCTTTTGGTATCATTTACAAAGTGATTGCTTCACTTCCAACATGATTTCTGACATTGTTTGAGTTATTTGCAAAAACAATATCCAATCTAACAGAAGAATATAAATAAATAAATGGAGATCTTTTTCCATGCTTCTACTATGTTGGGGCATTCAGAAGAGCATCTTGATTAAAAAAGACCTATAGTTAAGCAGTTAGAAAAGTAGATTTATGTCTACAAACTCAAATACTACAAGTCTGATTTATCCACACAAAGCTATGAAGCGTTAATTTATAGATTCTGTGACTTTGTCTAAAGAATCAATTTTTTTTCAAGGACACTGGAGATGCTATGGATTTACTTTCTTCTTATGTTTTTATAATTCAATAAATTACATATGCTTACCTTTTTTGAATGACCATATGCTTTTTTATGATATATAATATTTTTGTCATTAGAAGATGGAATATTTTTAAGCAGTTTTTATAATTATTGTTCTTCAATAAAAACAATTTTCTTAAGAATTGATTTCAAATGGGTAGTGAGCAAATAAATTACCAAAGAAGAGATAAAATTTTTTATTTTTATTAAAAAATATTAGACAAGCCAGGAATGGTGCCACACACCTGTAATACCAATGGCTGGGGAGACTGAGACAGGAGGCTCATGAGTTCAAAGCCAGCTTCAGCAATTTATGGAGCACTGAGCAACTTAGTGAGACCCTTTTTCTACATAAAATACAAAATGAGAATGGGATGTTGCTCAGTGGATGAGAGCCCCTGAGTTCAATTCCCAGTGCCAAAAAAAGAAAAGAAAATTAATAAAAAGAAAAATTGACAAATTTCTACCATTTTTTTCCTACCACAAAAGCATAGATAAAAGTGTTTTGCAGGTAAACTTCATCCAGAAAGAAGTTCATGTCACCAATTTTCTACTCTCCATCATACTTCACGGCTGTCAAAGAAATCCTTAAACCCACTTTTCTATTTTAATGAACACATTTTTTGTTCCTCAAAGTGTTTAGAATTCACTGACTAGTCATAAGGAAATAGCTAAAAGAGTATGGGGAGGGAAATGTTCTAGAAGGATGAACTTCCCTATTGTTGTGACTCGATAAGTTTGAATGGTGCCTGGGTCTCAGTGCTGGCACTCAGAACTTCTTATCATCAGGCAGAAAATGGTTATGATGCAAGATGAAAGTGGTATTTGACAAAACTAAGTTGGCCTATGTCTCTGCAATTATAATAATATAATAATATGTTATAAATATTAACTTAGAGGAAATTGATGGTACAGTATACTTAAAGGTTAGAGAATAATTTACAATGTTCTAATGTAACAGTTGAAAAACCCAAAGGGTTGGGGAGGCTTTAGCAGTTCTGATTTTCTTTCATCCACTTCTAATTATATGGTAGATGTGATTGTTGGAGATATTGAAGGTATTAGAGAGTGTTGTAACAGTAAACAAGATTTCTTCTATAACCCTACCACATACAAGCAAGCAAGTTAGAGCCCGAGATTATCTAAATTTAGCAGTGAGTTAGACTAAGTTTAGGAGAGGTGCCTACTTCCCTAATAGTCATGCTCTTTGTGGGTGGGTGGGCTTTGCCCTCTCTGTTGACTTCTGCCTTGTTCCGTCTTTTCCTGATCTCTCTCAGAATTTGCTGTGCAACAGAAGGTAGCTCAACTCATGGCCTTCCCCTTCTCCCCTATAAGCTTACCATATAACTTAACATTGCAGTCAATTTGTAGAGTTTTGTTCACAAATGTCTAATTTCTTCATACATATATTTTGTGTTATAGTTGCAATTTATCTGAAGCCAAAAAAAAACCCATGGAATTATGTTTTATTTTCCATCTTTCTATTTAATAGAGTTTATCAGGATGCCTAGGAAGTTTCTTCCTGATCATTGAGATGAGAGCTCAGAAGTGACTAGAGGTTGTCAAGTCACTAGCCCAGTTGTTTATCAGAGAGCAACATCTTCTTTAACTATCTGGTCTTTAAAATGCCTGCTTCAGTCTTACTTTTTTCTGAATTGCTTTAGTATGAGTGCATGTATTTACATAATTTTGTGTATTGACATATACATATATGTATAATTCTACTGGGAACCTACAAGAAAATAATTAAATTTATAAAAATATCCATAGATAAATATGGAATCTAAGAACTGTAGAAAAAGTGAAGAACTGAAAACAATTCATTCTTCAATCAATGTTTGTCTTCTCTTTCTTTAATTAGTCCCATAGTGGCTATGTTTGAGATCTGGTACTAGTGTTTGAACATGCTGCCCCTATAATTGCAAAGTTCTACAGAATGATCCTTCAGATTGTATTTATAAAGAAGGCTATAGTGTTTGAATGGCATAGGGATTATTTCTTTCAAATATTCATGAAGTGAACTTTCTTAGAGAATTCCAGTTTGAATTTTTACTCATACTCTGAGCCCGTTATCTCCTTTGAGAAAAAGAGTTCTGCTTCAAACAGGAGTGAGTTATTCCTCAGTCCCACCTCCGGTTTTCAGTTATGCTGAAATATTTGAATTAGATTATAAATAGAGAGTGAAATAATAAAATTTGATGGTTCAAATGATTTATATGTTTATAAATTAAAACAAAATGTAATGATTATGTTATAATACTTGTAGAACATATGTATATATTAATAAGTATGTATTAATCCTTATGACAATGCTAATTTCTCTTTAAAAACTTATTATTATGGAAACAATGAGCTTCTGTTTACTTAAAATTTAAATATATAATGAAAACATGCCATGCAACCTACACTATTAGTACTTTGACAGATTTTAAACTAAATGACAAAATATAGTTGCCTATAAATCATTATTTGAACGAAAAACTATCATGGGAAATGAAGATAATAGAAAATTTTCTGATACAACAAGGAGAGTTAAGCTCTTTGGAATTTAAGTCTTTATACAAGTAATTCTGAAAAAAAAGTAAGTGCCTTATAAATTTTTTAAAGAATTTGCCATTTTTTAAAATCTTCATTTATAAGGCACTATTATTTTATGTGGTGCTAAGGATTGAGCCCAGTGCCTCACATGTGCAAGGCAAGCTCTCTACCACTGAGCTACAGCCTCAGCCCAAGTACCTTGTAATTTAATACTGAACAGAAGTAAACCAGCACCAAAGTGCTGAGCAAGATGAAAGCAATGCCAAATGCTTTGTTCAAGGGTAGAAAAAACTTCAGAGGAAAAAAATAAAATGAATTAAATCTCATTAGCACTTGTTTAAAGTTTCTACCTTAGTGAGGAATTTGCTTAGTCCATCTCTGCATTACCAAAATCTGGCTTTTTTTGATTATCACAACCCCACACATTTCAGGAGAATTAAGGCATATTTAGAAAAATTCCATATAGGGAACTTGGAAAAGCTAACTGTAGTCTGATTTTTAATGTAATGCTATTTAACAATACAGGACCAAAATAAAATATTCTCTTTGAATCTTAGAGAATTTAATTTGAGATATTTTCTATTTTTTAGTATAACATGTGTTTCTTTTGACTCTCAGGAGTTCACTTGCCAATATTGAAGATAGAGGTGCAGAGACACTGATGAATTAAATTTTCCTTTCTTCTTAAATGCTGAACAAATGTGTGAATTTAAGAAATGGGCAGAAAGTCAAAATTCAGAGTTCATAAGACAGAATAATCTAAAATGAGAATGGGTATGTGGGCAAGGTGTGAGAGCTGATATCAAAAGTGCTCCTAATTAAATTTATCAAAGCTAGTTGCCCAATGCATTCATCTTGTGAATACACTGGGTACTTCAAAAGGTACTGGTGCTATCATCTTTTGATTTCAGTCTATTATTCTTCACAATAGACACCACTGCACAGCCCAATATTACCATGTTAATTCTATAATTATGTAATTGTAATGTCTTTTTCTATCAGCACACATGCCAGAATGAAGGAAAATCATGCTGCTAAGTACCCCGACCTTTTGGTCTTGTCTGGCTTTGTGGCTGAAAGCATATGTGGCTCTGGTAGCATCTCATGCAGAATGACAGAATAATCATTGGAGCATGAAACCACAACCTGTAGGGAGTTAATCATGACCATTAATCTCTGCCACATTCTTCTATTCTTTGAAGATGGGAGAAGTTACAGAGATTTCATCTTGTTTTATGCATATAAATAAATCTCAAAGCAGCTTCTTGGCTTTTTGGTGGATTTGAAGAAGAAAAAAATGACATTAGCTAATCTCAAGTTGCATATTATTTGAAATTGATAATCACGTCTATTATGAAAAAATGTGACCTTTGTATTATGTTCATCTATTGAGTGGATATATGACCATATTACTAACTTCTTGTTATTGAAGTCCTCAGCCACAGGAATATATTAATAAATTAATAATATAATAAATTTTGGTAGTTTGAGGTTTTTAAAATGCCAGTGATCACTTTTTACAAAGAGTCAAAACAGAACTCCATGTGATGGAACCAAGAACCACAAGACCTTATGTCAATATATTTTTCATTGGAAAACAATGGGAAATGTGATGTTTTATTGGAAGTTTGAAAGTTGATTAGGGATTTTTGAACATTTGGAAAAGTAAAAAATTATGTTTAAAAAAGTCTAGAAAAAAGTTTTTTGGTGTCTAAGTAAATAATTTATGAGGATAGGACAGTTTTTAAAAAACAATTTAATGTATATCCCACATTTTCATTATTCTGGTTCATGTACTCACACACATGGAAAGAATAAACTGAAGCCTCTGTATTGTTTCACATTGTTCGGAATGCCAGAGTGGCTATGACAGTTCAGTTTTAATCTGGCAAAGTCCACAGACATGTCTTTTTAGGAATGCAGACCCTTAAACCCCTGCTGTTTTCCTCAAGTAGCAATTTAAAAATAAATCTGGATATACAGCAAAAAAACGCAGAATTATCTTTAAAAATTTGGCAATTATCATTAAATATCATCACTAATCAATATAATAATAACAACAATAGCAATGCTAGTTATTTACTGAATATACTTAGAAAAGTATGTGTGTATGTTTGTATCTGTGTATGTATATGCATGCATACATGTATGTTTCTGTATTTGTATATGTATAGTAGATTTTTACATATAAAACTATTACAAACAGCTACGTATATACCATATATACAAATTAGGGAGTGTTATCTAAATATGTATTTGTGTATTTTATTTTAAAAATTATACTAGTGTTTTTATGAAATTACTTAATTCAGGACAATTTCTATCATATATATATATATATATATATATATATATATATATATATGCATATTCTTATTGCACTCTTGGATTAATTATCATCTTCTTGGAAGGAGTTCAGAATCAGAAATAAAAGTATATTTGAGATCAGAATAAGGAGATTATTTATAACATAATTGGGAAGATTTCAAAAGTACTATTAAAGTACCTAATAAATTACTGAAGGCTTGAGATCCACTTTGCACATAAAATAGTGTAGATTAAGATACACTATTATTGTTCTCCGTTCACAGGGGTTTACTTTCCTACGACTTCTATCTAATTTATTATTTCTTCTGAGACTTATGCAACAGATATATCATGTCATATGTGATATCATGGAATTCTGCATTAGCTTAACATGTTTCATATATTTTCTTAATAGAGCAATCACATTTTGAAGTGGTTCTGAATTTCTGAGTGATTATAAAAAAGAGGGGAAAACCCCAAATTCTGATAATGGATTATAGTCACATATAACCTGAAATGCTAGGAGCACAACTAAATGTGGCACAGTGTTGTTTTGTCAACCATGAATACTTAGATAATAAATTTACTTTAGGCTTGAGTTCCATTTTGCACATAAAAAGCATTCAGGCTTTCCCTTAAAGTATATCAGCCTAAATAGAGAAGATTTTTTTGTCCTTTTTCAGATGTGGGTAATGTTAATTTCACACTAAATGTTTCAGTCATTATATTATTATTGAAAATATTGCAGGTAAGCTATTAAAACAAACAGATTTTCAGGTAAAATAATGCCAAAATGACAAAATTATTGATGATCTTTAGATTTTGTTTACATCATTTTTCCTTTTGCATTATGAAGTTGAGGAAACATACAAAATCACAAACAAGTTGTTGATAGACCTTTATTTTATTTGTTTGTATGGGGTGCTGAGAAATGAACCCAGTGCCTCATGCATGCTAGGCAAGCACTCTACCACTGAGCCACAACCCCACAGTCACTAATATGGTATTATGTAAAACTGTGAATGTGTAACCAATGTGATTCTGCCATTTGTATTTGGGGTAAAAATGGGAGTTCATAACCCACTTGAATCAAATGTATGAAAGATGATATGTCATGAGCTTTGTAATGTTTTGAACAACCAAAAAAAAAATCACAAACACATCTTTGAAAGTAATCATAAACCTAGAAAAATAGTAATTAAAATAAGCTTAGAATCAAATAATCAAATATATATGCCAATATACCTACTATAATAGGTTGCTCAGATCTTCAACATCACAGAATGTATCTTTGTAAGTAAGATAAGTAAGACACATAAATTAACCAATAAATTTAAGCAGTTCTTCTTTGGAGTGATTTTTAAAAAGAAATAAGTCAGTGATTTTTAAAAAGAAATAAATAATATGTAGAATATTCTACATCCCAAGGTGACATCATTAAAAAGACAAGTCAGCAGGGTGTTGCTGTTTTATTCTTTACAGGAGATTCATGTGAAAGATAATTGCATGTAGTGATTAAATCCAGAGTCAATATTTTAGTTTTACCTCCAAGGTTTAAGACTCATTGCTTGTGCTTCCCTGAACAAGTTATTTACTATCTTAGTATATAGTTTTTATATGATGGTAACGAAATTGCTGAATTCCAGGTAAAGATTTTGTATGGAATAGCATCAATTACCCTTATTAACATTATTAGCATGAAGAGGAAGAATGATAAATAATGCCAAATACTCTTTTTTGTTTAAGTTTATTAGTTATCATTTCAGAAAAACAAATGAAATACTTTAGCTCATTTTATACACACAAATGCAAAGTATATTTTAACTATGTTTATGTTTATATCATATGTGATTTGGTTAAACAGCTAAAGAAAAATGAAGGTAGAGCCTGATTGTTTCAAGTTTTTCAGAGATATATATTCTAAGAATATGAAAGCTATTTTTTTATTTTACCTTTTTATTTTACTTTTTTTTCTGTAAAATTCTAGGTATTTAGAATATGCATTTGTTTTCCTTCAAATGTTTGTGATGAGTTTTTTTTTTTTATTTCTAGGAAAATCCATTAATACTTATTCTCAAAATCAGAATTTGACATGTGCAAACATTTCAGAACACAGGTGATTAGCTTTATTGCTAAACCTATTTGTCTATTTGTTCTGCCAACTTTGATTTTGCCCAAACTTGTTACAGACAGATAGATGTTGATTTTAAGATACATATACAAATTGGAGAATTATTCACACCCATATCTCACAGTTGGTAAGACTCATGTGAGTAAGTTAAAAGAGGAAGCTTCAACTCATATGCAAAATAGGATCTTTAGTATTATGATGGCATAGGATCTTTATGAAAAGAGATGATTCCTAGGAAACCTAAGAAAATGAAAACTAGTAGATAAACAAAAGACACAACTTTATCCAAGAAGCGAAAAAAAAGAATGTTTTAATCATGTATTTATTTAGGGTGCATGAAATTCTAATCATTGACTGGAATTTTATCAGAAAGCAAGATTTTCAATGATTGTTAAGGAAAAACAGTGATATATTAAATATAAAGCAATATAGACTAGAGTCTTTACGATAAATATAAAAGCTGTGGTTGTGGTTCAGTGGTAGAGTGCTTGCCTAGCACTTGTGGAGCACCGGGTTTGATCCTAAGCACCACATAGAATATATATAAATAAAATAAAGTTATTAAAAGTATTTAAAAATTATAAAATCCAAGAGATTAAGGATTCAACCTAATCATAAGGGGTATCTCTGTTACTTATGAAGCTGATATACATTTTGGTAATATTCTTCAAATTTTAAGGTAATGATGGTAAACCATTTAGTAGTTTATCTATTTCTTATTGAACACCCATCTAGAAATTGTTCTTTCAATATTTGCTATGGGGAGCATTATTGATGCTTATTCAAACTATAACCAGATAGCAGAAAGTTACTTAGTTGATGACTAGAGGACACTGATGTTGATTCATCAAATCTGTTTCCTAAATAACTACCCCTGAATTGCATATATAAAAAGATAATTCATGGTGTAGTTAGTGTTGTATCTGGTCTTTTAGCAACTTGCCTATGTCTGTACAAATTTGGAATAAGTAGATAAATATTAAGAAGACTCAAGTAAATATGTTGGGAAGTTTAGGTGTCACAGAAAGAGACAAACTATCAAAAATCAGATAAAATGTTGGATTTGCAGTGGTGATGTTTGGATGCCATGGAATATGCAGGATATAAAAACATTTTTTCTTGGAGGATGTAGGCAAAAATTTGTCAATAAATAAAATCTAAACTGAGACACACTCAAATGGAAGAAGAAAACATCCCATGCTGGATATAACAATGTTCAATTCAAGGAAAGAGGAAGAACAGAACATACAGGCAGAACAAACTGTTTATATTAAATGCTTTTGAGTGGTTCTTACATAGAAATCATACTACGATGAAGTTTGAGAGGGTTCACAAAAAATATTAAAAACATTTTATGAAAATATTTTATAAATTTATGTATGCATTTCTTTTAAATTTTCTTGAAATAGCATACCTTCTTTACATTTAAAGTCTTCTTTTATCATCTGTTTACCTATCTACCTTTCTATTCATTTATATATGAAACACCTTACTCAGCAAAATATAAATTTTGCAAGATTGGGCACTTATGTGTCTTATGTAGTATTTATTTTCTTCCTGGTTAAGGAAAATAAAATATTTACAAGTTTTTACTTTAGAAGAACTGCAAAGATTTCAGTACACACAGAACACCAAGAGATATTCTTCAGAAAGATTTAAGACATTAGGTTGCAAAGGAAAGCAAGGGTCAAATAGCAGTAGATATCTACATCAAAATAGGAGTTGTGAGCTTATACTCAGCCCATGCAGAAGCATCACAAAATTTTTAACAAGAAAGTGAGAAGATTAAATGAGTTCACTTAAAACATTATCCTCACTACTGCATAAAGTAGGAAGAGTTATGTTATAAGATTGACATTAACATGAAAAGTAGTGAAATGACCAGTTACTATCTTTTGGGAGACACAGAAATTTTTGTTTTGGTACCAGAGGTTGAACTCAGGTGCACTTGACCACTGAGCAACAAACCCAGCCTTATTTTGTATTTTATTTAGAGATAGGGTCTCAATGAGTTGCTTAGCACCTCACTGTTGCTGAGGCTGGCTTTGAACTGTGATACTCCTGTCTTAACCTCCCGAGCTTCAGGGATTATAGATGTGCATCACCATGCCTAGTCCCAAGTTTGTTTTAATATAAGTCTGTAACAGTGGATATGGAGAGCTATAGACCTCTAACAGGATCTATGGGCACATATAAAAAGTTGTAAAACAGTTCTTCATGTCTTCCTATATATTACACTACAGCATATCAATCATGTATGGTGAATTCATACACCTTTTAAAAAAGCAGGAATATAAATTTCCTTTTCAAAACGTATATAAGGGATAAAGATATAATAACAATAAAATGTTGATTGAATCTTGAATATGGAAATTTTCTAACTCATCTCAAATCTTTGAAATACAAAGACATTTCATCCATTTAAATTGCCTTTTTATTGACTAATCCAAATATTTGGAAGACATTGCTTTATCATAAAAAATTGTTCAATTTTGAAATTTATTTTACTTACATTTTAAAACTGAACACTAGATGTCATTAAATTAGGTAGAAATGCTTGGCTACAGGGAGTGAAGATGGCAGGAAATAGAGTGCGTTAGCCCTGGGTACCATTTCACTGCACAGGTGATTAGTGAGTTTAGAATGGCCAGAAGCTATCTTGTTAGGAATTTCCAGCAAAACTGGGGTGCACTGAAACCTAGAGGAAGAATTTCAATACCTGAGGATAAGTTACTGTGGCTCAATCTCGAGTGAACAGTGCGCCTTGAGATTCAGGCTGATTGATCAGCAGCCCACCCCACAGCCGGAGCCTGCATGCGGATGTGCCAGCAACACAGAGAAATGGTGCTAAGGATTCTGTGGGGTCCTGCCAACTGTGCCCTCACAGTGCTCCAGGCTGAGTTCTGGGTTTGAGACGGGGGAGAGAACAGTCCAGATCTGCCCTCCACACCTGACACCCCACTGAGGAAGCCAATGGCCACCATCTTGGAAAGCTGATGTCACCATCGCCAGTTTCCAACAGATCCAACCCCATCCCAGCAAGTTTAGCAATAGAGCAGGTGTGTGACATTTAGCCCTTCTCCCATACAGTGGGGAAATCACATAAAATCTCTCCCCAGCTTTCCAGGGGTGAGATTATCAGAGTGAGCGTGAATACAGGCATGGGGAAAGGTAAAGGCACCTGACCTCCAACTCCCCCCTCCCACCAATGGCGAAAACGAAATCTGTCTCACCAGCTCCCAGTGGAGTGGCTATCGGAGGGAAACAAAACAATAGGGGGCCGGTTCCCAATAGCCGTGCTCCACATCAAGGAAACTGCAGGCCCAGAGTGTAGCTTGAACTGCGGAGAGGTATCACACTGGGGAGACTAGAAGCCAGGAATAAACCTAAGTGAACAGGATTGGAGAGATACCAGGTGGGGGAGGAGGGAGCAGCCTCATAAGGATTGTTTCCTACAGCCCGAGGGCAAATTTTTGATCTGGAAGGCACAGCTCCACCTATTGGAAGTGAAGAAAATAGAAGCCTAACAGTGTTATTTTTTTTTTTTTTTTGCTTTTTTTTTGAAATTGTAATTTTTATTTTACTTTATTTTATTATTTTTATCATTTCTTCTTTTTCTTTTCTATTTTTTTTCTCTTTCTTTCTTCTCTCACTCTCTCTTTCTTGGTTTGCTTCCTTACCTTTTCCCTATCTTTCCTCCCAAGCATGACCACTCCGATTACGTGTAATTTACTAAATGCAAATAGATGAGTATTACAAGACAGTCTATAGTCCGCCTAAGGCCTTAACTACCCCCAAGTACTCCTGTCTCTTCTCTTGTTAATATCCACCTGCATTTGAGCAACCCCCAAAAGAAGCTAAGATATACTAACCTCCATACCATCAAATCATCCAACCTTAACATAAAATCCTAAGTTCAAAACTCAGTTCTCTATATGCCATCAAAATCTGCAGGCCTTTAATGAAACTAATGAATTTACCTTAAATTACAATTAAATCCAACATCTCTAAACATTGTCTCCAAACACAAAGGAAAGATCTTGGAGCTATACAAAACGAAAACAAATTTATAGGAGAAAACAGAAACACAACAGTCAAGCAGAGTTGGAAAGTAACATGAGCACAATAAAAAAACAAGGAAGAAACAAAAAAGGATTACAAACAATGCAGGATAACCTAAATTTACAGGAGAACCTACAGGCATCAGAAAAATGGACAGAGAAAGAACTCAAGGCATACCTGACTCAGATGGAATGGAATCTTAAAGAAGTCATTAGACAGCAAGTACAAACAATGAAAGAATACTTTGAAAATGAATTACATAAGCAGATACAAGAAGCAAAAAATGAACTCTACCAGGAGATAGAGATTTAAAGAAAATCAAACCATAATCCTAGAAGTGCAGAAAACCATAAACCAAATCAAAAACTCTAATGAGGATATTACAAATAGACTAGATCAAATAGAAGTCAAAACATCAGATAATGAAGACAAAGTTTATCAACTCAAAATGACTATATTCAATGCAGAAAGGCTGGTAAGAAACCAAGAGCAAAACATCCAAGAGATATGGGATGTCATAAAAAAAAAAAAAAAAAAAAAAACAAAAAACTTAAGAGTCATTGGGATTGAAGAAGGTATAGAGGTTCAAACCAAAGGAATGAGCAACCTATTGAATGAAATAATCTTAGAAAACTTTCCAAAAATGAAATACAGAATGGACTGCCAAATTCTGGAAGCCTACAGGACCCCAAACATACAAAACCGTAATAAACCAACATACAGAACAAGGAGAGAATATTAAAAGCTACAAGAGAAAGGAGGCACATTACATTCAGTGGTAAACCAATTAGGTTAACGGCTGACTTTTCATCACAGACGTTGAAAGCGAAAAGATCTTGAAACAAAGTATGTCAAATGCTGAAAAATAATGGATTCCAACCAAGAATATTGTATCCAGCAAAATTAAGCTACAGGTTTGACAATGAAATTAAAATATTTCAAGATAAACAAAATTTAAAAGAATTCGCAGCCAGAAAACCAGCACTGCAAAGCATTTTGAGCAAAACACTACAAGAAGAGGGAATGAAAAACAGCACCCAAAACTAACAGTGGGAAGTAACTCAGTAAAGGGGGTGAAAAACAACCAAAGAGGAAAAACAAGCCAAATTAAAATAAATAAATAAATAAATAAATAAACATTACTGGAAGTACAAACAATATATCAATAGTAACCCTAAATGTTAATGGCTTAAACTCACCAATCAAGTGACAAAGGCTAGTAACTTGGATTAAATAAACAGACCCAACAATATGCTTCCTTCAGGAGACTCATCTGACAGGAAAAGACATGCACAGGCTGAAGGTGAAAGGTTGGGAAAAATCATACCATTCATATGGTCCTTGGAAGCAAGCAGGAGTGGCCATACTCATATTGAATAAAATCAACTTCAAACCTAAGTTAATCAAAAGGGATAAAGAAGGACACTATATACTGTTAAAAGGAACCATTTCCCAACAAGACATAACAATTATCAATATGTATGCCCCAAATAATGGTGCTGCAACGTTCATAAAACAAACTCTCCTCAAGTTCAAGAATCAAATAGACCACAATGATAATGAAGAGAAGAAGAGACAGAATTCAAATTACTAACATACAGGAAGAAAAAGGGCAATATCACAACAGACACTACAGAAATACAGAAGATAATTAGAAATTATTTTTAAACCCTACATTCCAATAAAATAGAAGATAGTGAAGATATCGATAAATTTCTTAAGTCACAAGATTTGTCCAGATTGAGTCAGGGAGATACACACAATTTAAACAGACCAATAACAAAGGAGGAAATAGAAGAAGCCATCAAAAGACTTCTAACCAAGAAAATTCCGGGACCGGATGGGTATACAGAGGAGTTTAACAAAACCTTTAAAGAAGAGTTAATACCAATACTTTTCAAGTTATTTCAGGAAATAGAAAAAGAAGGAGCTCTTCCAAATTCATTCTATGAGGCCAAAATCACCCTGATCCCAAAACCAGACAAAGACACTTCAAAGAAAGAAAACTACAGACCAATATCTCTAATGAACCTAGATGCAAAAATCCTCAATAAAATTCTCGCAAATCGGATTAAAAAACATATAAAAAAAATTGTGCACGATGATCAAGTAGGATTCATCCCTGGGATGCAAGGCTGTTTCAATATACGGAAATCAATAAATGTTATTCACCACATCAATAGACTTAAAGATAAGAACCATATGATCATCTCGATAGATGCGGAAAAAGCATTTGACAAAGTACAGTATCCCTTTATGTTCAAAACACTAGAAAAACTAGGGATAACAGGAACTTACCTCAACATTGTAAAAGCTATCTATGCTAAGCCTCAGGCTAGCATCATTCTAAATGGAGAAAAACTGAAAGCATTCCCTCTAAAATCTGGAACAAGACAGGGATGCCCTCTCTCACCACTTCTATTCAATATAGTTCTTGAAATACTGGCCAGAGCAATTAGACAAACAAAAGATATTAAAGGCATAAAAATAGGAAAATAAGAACATAAATTATCACTATTTGCGGTGACATGATTCTATACTTAGCAGACCCAAAAGGGTCTACAAAGAAACTACTAGAGCTAATAAATGAATTCAGCAAAGTGGCAGGATATAAAATCAACACGCATAAATCAAAGGCATTCCTGTATATCAGCAACAAATCATCTGAAATGGAAATGAGGACAACCACCCCATTCACAATATCCTCAAAAAAATTTAAAAAACTTGGGAATCAACCTAACAAAAGAGGTGAGAGATTTATACAATGAAAACTACAGAACCCTAAAGAGAGAAATAGAAGAAGATCTTAGAAGATGGGAAAATATACCCTGTTCATGGATAGGCAGAACTAACATCATCAAAATGGCGATATTACCAAAAGTTCTCTATAGGTTTAATGCAATGCCAATCAAAATCCCAATGGCATTTCTTGTAGAAATAGATAAAGCAATCATGAAATTCATATGGAAAAATAAAAGACCCAGAATAGCAAAAGCAATTTTAAGCAGAAAGTGTGAATCAGGAAGTATAGCGATACCAGATTTCAAACTGTACTAGAGAGCAATAGTAACAAAAACAGCATGGTACTGGTACCAAAACAGGGGGGTGGACCAATGGTACAGAATAGAGGACACAAAGACCAATCCACAAAATTACAACTATCTTATATTTGATAAAGGGGCTAAAAGCATGCAATGGAGGAAGGATAGCATCTTCAACAAATGGTGCTGGGAAAACTGGAAATCCATATGCAACAAAATGAAACTGAATCCTTTTTCTCGCCATGCACAACATTTAACTGAAAATGGATCAAGGAGCTTGATATCAAATCACAGACTCTGTGTCTGATGGAAGAAAAAGTTGGGTCCAATCTACATATTGTGGGGTCAGGCTCCAAATTCCTTAATAGGCACCCATAGCTCAAGAGTTAAAAACAAGAATCAACAAATGGGACTTACTCAAACTAAAAAGTTTTTTCTCAGCAAGAGAAACAATAAGGGAGGTAAATAGGGAGCCTACATCCTGGGAACAAATTTTTACTTCTCACACTTCAACTAGAGCCCTAATATCCAGAGTATACAAATAACTCAAAAAATTAAACAATAAGAAAACAAATAACCCAATCAACAAATGAGCCAAAGACCTGAACAGACACTTCTCAGAGGAGGACATACAATCAATCAACAAGTACATGAAAAAATGCTCACCATCTCTAGCAGTCAGAGAAATGCAAATCAAAAGCACCCTAAGATACCATCTTACTCCAGTAAGATTGGCAGCCATTATGAAGACAAACAACAACAAGTGCTGGCGAGGATGTGGGGAAAAGGGTACACTTGTACATTGCTGGTGGGACTGCAAATTGGTGCGGCCAATTTGGAAAGCAGTATGGAGATTCCTGGGAAAGCTGGGAATGGAACCACCATTTGACCCAGCTATTGCCCTTCTCGGACTATTCCCTGAAGACCTTAAAAGAGCATACTATAGGGATACTGCTACATCGATATTCATAGCAGCACAATTCACAATAGCAAGACTGTGGAACAAACCTAGATGCCCTTCAATAGATGAATGGATTAAAAAATGTGGCATTTATACACAACGGAGTATTATTGAGCACTAAAAAATGACAAAATCATGGCATTTGCAGGGAAATGGATGGCATTAGGGCAGATTATGCTAAGTGAAGCTAGCCAATCCCTAAAAAACAAATGCCAAATGTCTTCTTTGAAATAAGGAGAGCAACTGAGAACAGAGCAGGGAGGAAGAGGATGAGAAAAATATTAACATTAAACAGGGATGAGAGGTGGGAGGGAAAGGGAGAGAGGGGAAATTGCATGGAAATGGAAGGAGACCCTCATTGTTATACAAAATTACATATAAGAGGATGTGAGGGGAAAGGAAAAAAAAACAAGGGAGAGAAATGAATTACAGTAGATGGGGTAGAGAGAGAAGATGGGAAGGGAGCGGAGGGGGGATAGTAGAGGATAGGAAAGGTAGCAGATTACAACAGTCACCAGTATGGCAATATGTACAAACGTGGATGTGTAACCAATGTGATTCTGCAATCTGTATACGGGGTAAAAATGGGAGTTCATAACCCACTTGAATCAAATGTATGAAATATGATATGTCAAGAGCTTTGTAATGTTTTGAACAACCAATAATTAAAAAAAAAAAAGAAATGCTTGGCTACTATTAATTGTGTAATCCAAAGATAACTCAAAACTTCTACATTGTTGCAAAAATAATCAAATAAACACTGAACACATTTTAAAAAGTGATGCTGCATGCTAAATTTCTACCAAAAATATAATTTAAAAAAAATCAGAGTTTTGTTATCAATACAAACAAAAACATTTACTTTAAAACCACTTTGCAGTTTTAAGAGTATTCTTCAATTATTTAATAATACATGTAACTAGAGTTTAAAATAATAAATGAAACTTAAATGTGTTTTCTGAATAATAACATAGTGACCAGTGCTATTTTTCTTCCATTGACTTGAATTTTAATATTAATTTATTCAGAATCACTAGCTAATTATAATGTTCTCCATCAAAATAAAACACCTATTTCCACACATTGTGCTATAGACTAAATAGATAAAGTTTTATAAGAAGTGTCTATCATCATGAAATATTTGAGCCAAAACCCTGAGAAAAATATTAGGAAAATTTGATCTATGTTTAAATAATATATTACTTCTAAAGCCATGGATGTGGTGTAAGATAACTAAGTGAGACTATTAATGACATTGCCCTTATGCTTGAAGAAATAAGAAGAATCTGTACATGGGACTCATTTAAGAGATTTTAGAGATGGGCGACTTTGATGGGGCAGTGCCTTTTAGTCAACATGCACCTCTAGCCCATGGTGAATCTTTAAGAAGAAGAGCAAAAAGAAGAAATGCAATGAACTCATCCCTTCCCTTCCTGTACTGGAATTTTATATTAAACAAATTCATCTGGAAGGCAAAGTGTAGGGTAGCCTGTTGATGATACCCATGCTCATTAGCAGTCCATGGCAAGAAGAGAGCAGAGATGTTGGATACAGGTCTGAAAGAACAAATTGAAGCTATTTAGCACAAATGGAAAAGAGTCAGTAGGTAAGTACAGTGTGCAAGGTCCATTTTCTGAGAGTGTCAAGTACATTGTTCTCTGGATTTGCCTGGGAAAACATCTGATTTAATATTTCTCAAGTGACTGACTGAAAACAACTCATAAGAAAGGATGTCTATTATTAGAAAAGAGGAGACAAAATTTGACAAAGAGGTCTGTATTTAATATTCTAGATTCATGTTTCTCAAAGTTTTCTACTCTAACATGTAGATTTATAAAAAATAAAAAAAATTCCCAAAACTCAGAGCCCTATAAGTGACGATTATGAACATTAAAAGAAAGATCACCCTAAATGACAATGGTGAGATTAGTTTAAGCACATGAGCTCTTAAATATTAAAGAGAAAATTAGGGAGAAGGGACAAGTGAGAACAGAATGAGAACTTCATAGTATGAAAAGACTACCCTTGCACCTGCTGACTGAAAATGTAGGAAGGGGTCCATGTGAACTGTCATGCAGGAAAACTTCAGAAGATAGAAATCGCCCTCAGCCAACAGAAAAGAACGTGGGCCTCCCTCCCTCACCATCAGCATCTACTTAGAACTTCAAGGAAAAAGAACATAGCTCCCCACCAGAGTCTCCCAGAAGAAATACAACCTGTGGATATCTTGACTTTAATCTAATGAAACCCCTGTTGTTATGTTATTGCTAATATTTTTGTGATATTATGTGATCTAGCCAGATGCAGTGGCACACACTTGTAATTAGTGATTTAGGAGTTTGAGGCAAGAGGTTCCCAAGTTCAAAGCCAGCCTTAGCAACTTAGTGTGACCTTGTCTCAAAATAAAATGAAAACCCTCACACACACAAACACACACACACACACACACACACACACACACACAAATAATAATAATAATAATAATAGTAATAATAATAAAAAATAATCTTGGGATAGGCTCCATCTTAAATGTTGCTGGGTTCAATCTCTGGAACAGCAACAACAAAAACTCTAAAGTTTCTTGAAAATTGTTATGAATACATATTTTCACAAGGGTGCAAGAATACGCAAATTAAAGAACTATCAGGAACAAATGCAAATCTCTTTCTGATATGAAACTTCAGGTATAAAGTAAAATATTACCTAAAATGTCTCCAGAGAGACTCTATTTCTTAGAGTCCTTACTTCTTAAAGACAAACCATTTATTTTCTTATATTAAAAAAATTTAGGTTAGAAGGAAAATGGATAAAGATGATGCTGGATGTTTAATTAAAGTTTAAAAAGTTCTTCAAAATATAAATATCTTATTGCATTTTCAATAAAAAATATACATGCATACACACAACAAAAATATTCAGTAACTTATTCAAACTGAATTTAGTTACTTTTTGTTCTCTGACTACAATTTTTTTTAAAGAGAGAGAGAGAATTTTAATATTTATTTATTTATTTTTTTAGTTTTCGGCACACACACATCTTTGTTTGTATGTGGTGCTGAGGATGGAACCCGGGTCGCATGCATGCCAGGTGATTGCACTACAGCTTGAGCCACATCCCCAGCCCTCTGACTACAATTTTATATTCAGTTCTTACAAATACTAAAAGAAAATAATGATTTGTTGATATTATCAGATATTTTGAGGTTTTGAAATATTTCAGAAAAGATTATACTATACAAATTCATATTAGGGAGAAAATGAATTAACTAAAAATGTCTTTAAGTAAAATACTTTCAAATACTTTCCTTTTTACATAAGAATTTAATATATGTAAAATTTATTTTCTAAATATTGTCTCCACTTAATATTATCCTACTATTATTATTATTTTTTTTACTGGCCAACCTTCCCTTGCAATATTTCCAGAGATCTATTTCAATTGTTAGTGTACTTGGTTATTTTAAAATACTGCTATTTTATTTACAGGGATTTCTAAAACATCTATCTTATTCTCTGGAAAGTTTCCAATTTATATGGTGATTTTGAAAATGCTCCTCAAATTTAATGTAGGCATGTTTTCTTTTTATTTAAAAGAAACCTTCATATAATGTTAATGCTTATTCTTAAAAGTACTACAGAGACTTTCTTAACAAAGTTGGTAGTCAAGGTAATTCTTGGTTAAATAGGTCTAACCCAGGTGCTGCAGAATGTTTACCATTTCTTACTAATATCAATAAAAATTTTTAGCAATCTGACTTGTCATTAAAACAAGGTTTCCTCACCCAAAAAAAGCAACTACAAAACAAAAATGACTAATATTTATTGATCATATTGAAGAATTATACAATTTCATTCTCCAAAATTACTGTGAAGATGACACCTCATTCTGTTTCAAATGAATAACCTTGGTAAAAATCCATTTTAACTATGTTCACAAAAACTGTAACTATGTTAACCTCAACTGTAACTATGTTGACAGCAGATTGAATGTTCCAGGTTGAACATTCTACTCACTAAATTTAGTATTCCACTTGATCAGAAACTTTTGTCTTGCCTGTGTCAAGAAACTCATTAATTTTTCTGTGCGTCAAGTTTTATACCTCCTAAGATTGAAAAATATTCTCCACTCACACTTAAACTGGTAAATTCACTCCTTACTACTTCATAGGGATATAAAAGCAGGGTAAAACCTCTTGCTTTTATAAATTTGTTCCACCTCTGTATCACCCTTCATTGGAAAACAAATCTGAATCAGTAATTGCTCTTCTGCCTTTCACTACTGAAGAATGATTGAGCTATCAGAAAAACTATTATTCTTATTTGTGCATGTGTTCTTTAACAAGTATTTTTCAATGCCTACTATGATATACTGGTGACTGTATTAGTAGAATGTTGAAAAGCATTAAAATTCAACATATTACCAGCTCTTCAGGAAACTCACTCCATATGTCCCTCTTTTTTTGGGGGGGGGTATATTTTATAGCATTTTATCTTTTAGTTTAGGTTTAGGGGAAAAATGTTGTTAAGTAATACCAAATAGTTTGGACTGCAAGGGTCAGACCCTGTGTTCTGTTGTTGAAGCTTGAAGGTGTGGTCATGTTTCAATAAAACATTATTACAATACCAGGCAGTTGACAGAGTTGACCAAGGATCAACATATGCCAAACCATGTTCTAAATATTTCCTCTCAGCATACAAACATGCACAAGTCTTTCTCATATGAAAAAGCCAATCACTGAAAAGTTAAACCTGCTAGATCAGCTACCCTAAAGTTCTTTATTTTCAGTTTTCACCAAGAGATTTTTTCCCACTCTTTCTACTTCCCACTTGCCATTGAATTCTTGCATCACTGAATTCTTGCTATTGTTTTTATCCTGGCTGTACAGTGCCTCCCACTAGACATAGCCATAATGTTTATATTTTAGGCATTTCTGTACTTGATATGTTTCTCACAGGTGAAAATTTGGGTTACATTTGATATTGCACAATGAAATTTGAAAAGACAGAAAGTTTTCTCCTGTTCTACATACTCTCCAATAACTTTTCCTTTACTCTATCAAGAGGTCGAATCTTATCCACACCCCTGCTTTAATTTGGATAGGCTGGTGACCAATGGAACCATGAAATAAGTAACATGATGATTTCTGAGGCAAGGTAATGAAAGGCAATTTGTGCAGCTTATGTGTTGGAAAATTGCCTCAGTACCCTGCGTCACCAGGTGAGCAGCCTCACTATTGGGAAGTTAACCTTGCAGGAAGGAAGCACAAATTTGCCCATATGAAGTGGGCCCATGGAGAAGCCTTGAGAAAGAATTAAAGGGGACATGCATTACTATACTTTGCAGATGCTGTAGATCCAGCTGTCATCTTACCCCAGTGCACTAGAGACTTTGCTCCAGTGACAGACTGAAGCTTGGTGTGCCCACCTCCTCAACATTTATGTTCAAGGCCTCAACCACAGTGTGATGGTTTTAGGATGTGGGGCCATTGGGACATAATTAGGTGCAGATGAGGACAGAAAGGTGGAGTCTTAAATTGGGATTAATGTCCTTATACAAAGGTGAAGAGAGATCAGAGTTCTCTTTTCACATACACAAAAATTCTGTGACCACACTTTGAGATGAAGGTCACCTATGAGCAAGAAAGAGCACTTTCATCATGAACCAAACCTGCTAGAACATTGATCTTGTACTCACCAGTCTTCACAATGCTGAAAAATAAAAATTTGATTTTGGCCATTGTATCTGTGGTATTTTGTTATAGCAACCTAAAGTGCGTAAGACAAAGCGGAGCTACTGAGGCCAAATATTTGAGAAATTTCTGACAATCAGCAACCTTACGAAATGATATAATGAGAGTTGTTTTTTAAAAACCCAGGGTTTGGAATGAATTGTGACAGAGCAGTCAATCACCAGGACAACCCCTCAATCTATCTTTCTATTTTATACTTCTTAACATTTATTGTTTTCAAGTCCTTCTGCTTCCCAACATTTTTTTCCAGCCCTACTTTTAAAATTCTTTATAAACAAGCTGACTTTTAGTATTGCTGTTCACTGTGGTTCTGCCCTCAGTTAACATCAAATAATCCTATGAATTCATCTATCAAAAATAAGGGATGATTACTCCCATATCTCTCTGAAAAACTTAGATTTTAAATTAATCAAGTTCCTTTTTATTCACATATGTTTTCTCTCATATATGTCTAATTAAATAATACTCCAGAAAAAAAAAATTATCATTTATATTGTTTTCAAATAGTCTCTTCCTTTTTTTTAAAATACAATTTCTGGTTTTAGTACTTCCATTTATCCAATTTCTACAGCCAAATAAATAATTATCTTGTCTCTTCTGTTTCTTTTATATCAACACCCCAAAAAAGTAGTCACTGATTCCTTGTGATTTTCTAAATGTTTTTTCTACCTTCTGTGGTTCTATATATTACCATTAGAATATTACATTGTGGATGATGAAGTATGACTTGTCACTTTCTTTAGGAGAATCATGAAATTATTTAAATAGAAATTAAACTTGCATCTTACTCTATGGGCAGACTGCAGTCTAAAAATATAGGTAACTTCCCAAAGTATTCAACAGATTTTAAAGACCTTTCATTTAATGAAATTCTCCATTTAGGAGGCAAATATGTTATAAGGGCCTTTTCAATATAATCTATACAATACCAACAATGTCAATCAATTTGCAAAAGTTCAAAGCCAGGGGTCAATCATTTTGAGAAGCTCTAATTCTAGATAGTCTGTTCTCTGCCAAATGGCCACTATTTATTGACACTATGATGTAACAACTTTCCCAAAGGGGCCCATTAAGATCTCTTTCTGAATGCTTCTATGTGGTCTGGAGAATGCTTAACACAAATGAAGCAGAAGAGTTTTCCCTCTACTCTCAAGACTTCAGGATTTTTATACATTTTGCTTTAAGAAGATGTTGACCTACTTCAAAGCAGCAGTTGATAATTTAATTCCTCTGTTCATCCTTTTGGGGATTAATTTTGAGTTTAAAAAATTACAACATGTTGAATAAATACTTACCAAATAATTAGTCTATTAATGCAAGATTAGTCTATTAATACAAGATATACATGTGTTTATTTTCTCATTTAGAGCTGGAGACATTTTTAATGTGATGGCTTCAGGTAATTTGTGACCTGACCTTAAAATTATTTATCCTTGGAAACAGAAAAAGGAAGTATTACCTCATTATTGAAAGTTTGTCATAAATGATATACCTCAAAAATGGGAGAAACTAGTCTTCAAAGAAAGCAAGCATGTCTTTGAAATATTAGAGGATTAGAATACTCTTTAGAACTCCAAAATTATCTTGTGAAAATATTAAAAAATGACTATTTCATCGACATAACAGCTTAAATTTTTATGTTCTTGAGAATAGTATGCAATAAAAACTGGTCACAATCAAACTCATGGGACATATTCTACTGATTTTTTTTCATATAATGGGAAACTTTTCATGTGAGAATGTGAACACAATGCAGACAGAAATTCAAAGTGAAAAAATGCAAAAAATTACCACCTTAAAAACTTTTTGCTTGAGAACAATTCAAAGGAGTAAAAAACTGAAAACATTTTGATCATAATTGCATAAAAGTACATTGGGGAAGATATATTTGCTTTGTAGCTACCTGAGAGAACTATGTATCTTTCTTAATAAAAGTCTTGCTTTTCAAATTAGGTAATTGCAACATCCTTCATCTTTCCTAACAATACCAAATTTAGACCTGTGTGTTAAGTTCTGGCCACAATATTTTACCAGCAGCATAGAGAAAAAATTTCAAGGACAAATGACTAGGGTGGTGAAGGCTCCTAAGAAGATTCCTCCAACAAACAAGGAAATAATTTGTGGAAATATTGGAGACTTGTTGCATGAACCGAGGGAAACTTCTAACACCAATGAATAAGAATTACAGAGACACAAACTCTCCCTTGTATAAATAATGTCATAACATCCTGACATTTTTTATTCAGAATTCATTCATTTGAACTATTCAATGAAAAGGAAATGACCAGTTAGTGGAAGACTGTCACTTTATATATCATCACAATTTAATTCTTGGGCATTTACAATACAATTTGGGTGAATTAGAAACAAAATAACAAACATTCCAACACAAAACACATTCACACTCACACATCAGTACCTCTTAAGGAGAGTGAATCTTGATATATAAAAGTTTTTTTTTTCCTCTTTCAAACAGCTTTTTATGATTTAGATTAGAATCTGCAACGAAAACTATGAGGAATAGCTCCAGAGTACTAAGTGAGAAATACTTGGCATTTTCTTAAATAATATAGTAAGGTGACTGCAGTAGGATAGTCACACAAAAAGAACAAATTAAGCCTTTCAGTTGTCATGAACTGAGGTACTACAATAAGGTCCAGGGTGATTTGGTGGATGACACACAGGAGAGATTCAAAGCTAGAATTTTCAGTGTTCCTGTGATGTATTCACTTCTTCTAGATCCTTGAGTTAGGATTTTACCCTACTGACCTCACAAAGACATAAGAGTGCTGGTACCTTTTAATTATTTTTGTTTGTGGATACCTGGGAGAGAATTGTTCAGTTCTAAAAAACCAGACAAACAAACAAAATTTCATTCAATTTTATAGTAAAATGACTAAAGGGCTGTGTTCGGTTTTATACAGTGAAAGGGTCATCTTGTGCCAAGAATTCATGGAATTCACAGAAAAGATTTTGTTTCCTATTGCTTGCAGTTCTGAAAACTAGCCTGATATCAAATAAATCCAACTTTAATAGGGAATAGGAAACTTCAGTTGCCATTTTTGTTTGTTTATTTGTTTGTTTTGTTTTGTTTTCGGGTATCAGGAATTGAACTCAGGGGTACCTGGCCACTGAGCCATATCCCCAGCCCTATTTTGTATTTTTTTATAGGCAGGGTCTCACTGAGTTGCTTAGCACCTTGCTTTTGCCGAGGCTGACTTTAAGCTGGTGATCCTCCTGCCTCAGCCTCCAGGGAAGCTGGAATTACAAGCATATGCCACCATGCCCATGCCCGGCTCACTCGCTTTATTTATATTCTGTTGGTAAGGGGTTATTGGATTATGTTAACCTTAATAAGCCCTGTTTCTCTCCAAACTCCATTTATTTAGCTTTAATTACACAATGTTTGGGATTATAGTTTATTGCTTTGAATACTCATTTATTGAGGACTGAATTCTTTGCATTTACATGTGCTTTTATCTTACCTGAAGAAATATTTATTAATTTCAAAAGAAAAGTATCTATTTCATAAAGCACTCTAACTTTATATAACACCTATCTCTGGGACTTGTCAAAGTTGTAGCATAAACCGATAGTTGTTGCCTTTACACATCTCTATATGAAGCTTGAATCATTGTGAATGGGTCAAATGAATTTAATTCCCACAAGGGATCCAAGTATTCTGTTTTTTCTGACTGGGTCACATGTCACACAGATTTGTACTTAAGAACAAAACTATTGCCAATAAGAGGGAAAGAAAAAGAAAATCAGGGATGGGGTTGTGACTCAGTAGTAGAACACTTGCCTCACATGTACGAGGCACTGGGTTTGATTCTCAGCACCACATATAAATAAATGAATAAAATAAAGGTCCATAAACAACTAAAAAATATTTTTTTTAAAAAAATAAGTATTCTAATAATCTGTAGAAATTTCAAGAACAAGTATAAATTTTTGATGATATTAATTTTATCCAAATTTTGATGTATACTTGGAAGATATCAGCCCATAATCTGTTGAATTTCACTGTCTTATCTCTTCCCACCACAGGCTGATATGAAGATCAAGTCAGAAAACACAAAAGTGGTTGGTGTGATGCCACATTCCCTGGACTCCAGAAGTGTTAATTGCTGTAATTGAGTAATAAATGTCATTTTTATGAATCAATCATAAGCACAATAAGTTGTTATTTTACTCACACTTCTATTTGGAACACTTTGATATACAACAGCCCTCATTTTAAACAGTTCAAATCACATTGATGTTTTAAGCAATTAAATGTTAATTTTATGAAACAAATATCTAAACAAATGACATTATTTGCTCAAAATGAAGTTATTAATCATGTGGACTTTAAATCTGAGAGAACTATCCATACCCCTATGAGCTTTAAAATACTGAAATATTATTTAACCTCATTATAAGCTGATTTTTCCATAAAGAGGCAAAATACATCATATGCTTCATAGCTCCCTATGAGGGTCAAGTGGGATACTATGTAGAAAATACATAGTCCATGGTCCTAAGTGTGGACTCAAAATTATAGCTGTTATTATGGTTTTGTCAAAGTATTAGTAATGACAAACATAATGAATTCCTTATTTCAAACCAACAGGAAAATATCACATAGAAATGTGAATATTATAGCTAACACTGTATTTAAACCTTCTAACATAAAAATCAAGAACCCACTGTCTAAAACCTTGGAAGATGAAGATTTGAAGGTTTTCTGCTAGTTGGATGTCTTACCACTAACATCTCTAACAAAGGAAAAAAAACAATTAATATTTGCTGAATGCCTCTCTAAAGGTAGCAAAATTAATTAGAGAGATGTGCAGGATGCTGATTCATTTGATTATACTTTACTACATAAAGTGCAAAATTTCCCTGCCAGGTCTGTTGCCTAAAGGAGTTTTGGTTGATTCATCGTCTCTTTCGCTCAGAGGGTTGATCATTGTAAATGACTTTATTCACCCATGGCTTGGTTCAGCATCATATGCTCCAGTGAAGCAAACAATAAACAGCTGCTAAGTGCAGGTGAGAAAGCGTCATGGAAAATTCAAGGACTGAATCAGTGTACTCTTTGCCATCAGGCTCCATGCTGTCACAGATTTCTGAATTTCTTGCTTGACAAGCATCATTTTTAAAGGGACTTTCCCTAAAACAACATATCATCCTACGGGCTTTCATGACTTTTAGATAGTCAGAGTGGGAATTCTATAGTCATAACCATTTCTATAAATAGCTGATATCCATAGACATGTAATTCATTTTTAATGGTTCATTATGTTTCAATTGGAATCTCAAGCCAAATAAAACTTTGATAAGTAAGATGTGATATTTAATGATCAAAATAATATTTTAGGACTGTTGACTTTAATACTGCCAATAGAAAGCAAATATGCCCTCAAAGCCATAGGTTATTCAATAGCAGTTAGATTTAAAGTAATTTCAGCATCACCAGCTCATTCCGGCACCAAATATCCTGGTCAGATAATCCCAATTAAAAATACACTGATTGTGTAGTATATTTTCTGCTGCTATCAAAGAATAGCAGAGAGTAGGTAAATTATAAATAACAAACTTTATTCAGCTCACAGTTCTGGATGCTGAAATGTCCAAGACCCAGGAAATATATCTGGCAAAGGCCTTTTTTGTGTTTTATCCTATGACAGAGGAGTAGCAAAAACACGCAAGTCCAAGACAAGGACCTAGGCTGAATTCATACTTTTTATCAGGACAGCATTTCTTCAATAACCAACACTCTTTAATAGCAGCATCTATACATGTAAGCACAGTGCTCAGGGTCAAAACACCTTTTCAAAGCACCACCTCTTAATGTTGTTACAATGGGAATTAAATTTCAGCTTGAGCTTTGGAGGAAACATTCAAACCACAGAGGACCAAGAATTCAGGACAACTCTTCTATTTATAACTGACTATTTTTTTTCCATTCTCCTCCATTAGAATAAGTTCAGGGCATATTAAATATTAAGTTTTCTTGTTAAAGATACATGTTTGTCAAAGTTATCTTTAAAAACTTCATATATTACTTGCAATATCAAGAAAATGAAAAGATAAGTCCCACTTTGGGAAATTGAATTTGCAGAAGACATCTTGAAAACTCAACAAGACAGCAAAACACCTGACTACAAAATGAGCCAAAGATCTAAGCAGTCACTTCACCGAAGAACATTTATCATTACAGAAATGCAAATTAAAACTGTAAGACTCTACTATGCCTGTATTAGAATATTAAAAATCCAGAACATTGACAATAATAGATGCAGATAAGTTCATGGTGTAACCAGAACTCTATTTTTTTGGGGGGAGGGGATGTAAGATGGTATAGTACAGCTAGTTTGGGAGGCAAATCATCAGTTTATCATGAAACAAAATATATATTGTACCACTTAATTCATCAATCATATTTATTGGTATGAACCAAAATGAATTGAGAACATACATTAGTAAAAACTCAGCACATCGATTCTTATAGCAGCTTTAGTCATAATGGCCACTTTTTAAGCAAGCAAAGTATCCTTCCTTAAGTGAATGGATAAATAAACTCTGTTGTATAAGGACTGCAAAATAATTTTAAATACTAAAAGGAAAATAAGCTGTAAGGTCACCAAAAAATGTGATGATATCTTCATTGCCTATTACTAACTGAAAAAAGCCAATCTTAAAAGGCCACATTCTGAATGATTCCAATTATAAAACATGCTTTAAAAGACAACTCTGTTTGTACAGTGAAAAGATTAGTGGTTGCCAGGAGTTACAGGGAAAGAGGAAAAAATAACAAATATGTAGAGCAGGGAATTCTCAGGGCAGTTAATGATTCTGTATGATTGTACAATAGTGAGTATATGTAATCGTATCTTTGTCAAAACCTGTAGTACAACCTCAACCTTTGTACAACCCCAAGAATGAACCCTAAAAATTAAGTCAAATCAAAAGGAAAAAGATTGAAGTGCATTAAAAGAAGATTTCCTTAATTGTAATTAGTTCAGGCTCCTGATTCAACAAAAGAAACATATGACACTGACTTAATATATATTGTCTCATCTTCATTACTAATTCACTACAGTTTCCAAAAGAATTTCATGGTTTTCTCAAAACAAACTAACATACATCTGATATTTTGTATTTGAAAGTATTAATTTTATGATAATAATTATAATAACTGCATATAAATTTTGACTCAAGTCATCTATTATGAAAAAGGGACATTCAATTATTTTTATTTAGATATTTAATATTCAAGGGTTTTCTGGTATAAATTCAGAGAATTTTAATTATAAAATTCATAGACATAGATAGTACTATGAAAACTGAATAAAATAGGTGACCTACTTTGGACATTCACAAAACTGAAGGGTAAAGGAATTCAGTGGGAATTGTATATTTTTAATCTAAATAGTTAATATATGTAATAAAATCTGGAAAGAAGGAGTAGAAATTAGTATTAAGAGTTTCAAATAATTTATTTCTTTACACAAAGAGATATAAGATGTTTCTTTTCAGTAATACTTGGGGGATATTCCTAGAATCAGAATGTCTAATATTTGAGGAAACACTTAAGCATAGTGCATGTACTCATGATTTTAAACAGAAGGTGGCATAGGGTTAATGATTAACATTTTAGCAACGTAACACATAAAATCATCATGTCACTAAAAATTAAGTTGTCAGAATACTGTGTATTTAAAAAGTGCTTCACCTGCACTTAGCATTATGTAGTAGATATTTAACAGAATTAAATAAATAGAATGTTATGTACAGATATAAACTATAATACTTATACAAATATTATAATTACTATTTTGGAATTATTCTGCACTCTTAACAGTAATATTTATTATTTCAAAAACAAATTGTACATGTATCCTTTTATTTCTATACTTATCATAATAACATAGAACAAAAAAATAATTAAATATTTTTTAAAAAATTTAAATGATCAACAAGTTATGGTTGTACACATTTGTAATCCAAGCTATTTTGGAAAGTGAGGCAGGAGGATCACTAGTGTGAGGCCAACCCTGGAAATGGAAATTCTGTCTCAAAACTATATAAATAAATAGCTGGGCATGGTATTGAATGCTGTAATTCCAGCCAATCTGGAAGCTAAGGCAGGAAAATTGCAAGTTCAAAGCCCATCCAGCAATTTAGTGAGGCTGTAAGAAATTTAGGGTGACCCCATCTCAAAAAAAAAAAAAAAAAGACTTTGAATGTGACTCACTGTCTTAGTACCACTGGGTTCCATTCCTGTTACCCAATATAAATTAATAAACAATTTCATAAACAAATTAATTAAAATTTATACACACACAAATATATACACAAATGGTTAGGATTTAGCTTAGTGGTAATATATCCCTGAGATGAATTCCCAATATAAAAATAAATTAACTAATTAAAAATTAAAAGATCTACTAGTGTGACATACTAAGAGTAATAAAATTAGGTTTAACTCATTAAAAAACTACCTTTGTTTAGTTCTTCTGCATTTTGAATAGACCTTGAAATAACCTGAGGATATTATTAAAATATACCTATTAATTCTGTTGCCCCTTGTATTTCCCACTAATAAGCTTCTAGTTTGTGTGAATTCTGCTTGTTGGTTTGTCATACTTTGAATATAAAGAGCTTTAGCATAGCATCCTAATTACTGAGATACAGATAATTTTTCTGCAGCATATGGAAAAACTAATCATGAAAGTGACAGAGATCCAACTTATACTGAGTTGGTCATTCATCTAGGAATTGTTATAATGGGAGAAAAAATGCACAATCATTTTTTTAAATCAACTAATAACTTTTTATTTTTCAATTACTTTAAAATTAAGAAATAGGGGATGGTGCCGAATGTAGAGGCATACACCTGCAATCTCAGCATCTCCAGAGGCTAAAACAGTAGAATCATAAACTCAAGGCCAGCCTCTGCAATTTAGTGAGACCCTGTCTCAAAAAAAAGCAGGGCGGGGCTGGGTGTTTATCAGTGACCGCAGCACTCCTGGGTTCAATCTCTAGTAACAAAAACAAAACAAAACCCAGAAATAAGCAACAGGTAGTGTGAGTAAACGTATATTAGGGTCAACAGGAAGTATAGTCTCATGCAAAATTTGTCATAGTTTATATAAAAGTGTCCTCTAAATACATTAACAGTCTAAAATTTAAAAATTTGACATTTGTACATTAATATGTGCTACACAAACAACCTGGCCTTGTTTGATGATCATTTTGAAGTTCATTTCAGTCTTAGTAGAATAGCTATATTCTTTTGTACATTTTTAAAATATAATTGGGGTTAAAATATCCCTTTAATATCCATCCATTTAATTATTGATAATGTGTCTACTTGTTTTAGTTTAATAAATAAGTACATAAAATTTAAAAAGGAATCTACTTAAGTATTAGAGAAATACTTTGTAATTAGTGTTCATTGAGTTTGAAAATAATCTTTTACTGCTGAGGTTCAAGTAAACATTGAGGAGCTTACCTCAAAGAGCTAGTTTTTACAGATGAGAAGTGCATTTTGCATGCATAAATAATAACTGATAGGTTAAGGGAGTTCTATTGCTTTAGGCAAATCGTTTATTTGCATTATATCTAGTGCATTAGTGATCCCAACAGAGCTCTAGAACTCCTCTTATTAGCAAAATGGGACTCTAATCATCAGAATAACATTTGAAATGAAAGAAAATAGTTGAGCAGCCTACATTCAAACTATTTATTTTCATATTCTCCAGTTATAAATAGGGCTCAGAGCAAGAATAATCTATTACTATTAATCTTCAATCTAACTACTTACATCTTGGATAAATCAGATCATGCTACATCCACAAAAATCCTTTTCCTGGCATACTATATAATATACTGCAGTAATTCATTCACCTATGAAACTGTTCCCACTTTCTTTAAGATATTTTATTTTAGTCAGTTGATATTATATGAGTTTTCCCCAATTAACCATAGTCATTATGAATATTTTTCTTTTATCCACAATTATTTCATGCCATATATTTGCTGTGATAGAGGGGAGAATATTCACAGAAACTTTCATTTGTCTCTTCTTTTTAGAATATCTTCACTGTAAGAGTCAAAGTACTAATATAAGTTTGGACCTCTTACATACTTTTTTTAATAATAAGAATGTTTATAGGATTTATGGAAATAACCACAGGCTGGATAAACAAAATAACTGATCTTACTGTGGCTGGAGTGTACTTCAAAAACTCTTGTGTAGCTTAGTCACCATAATCCCCAATTTTGGGAGGTTAAAGCTTATTTGGAGTCTGAAGAAATTAATTTCATTTCAAACCGAGGTAGTAATTTTCAGACTTGACATTTTATTCTCCATTTTGGTGACTCTAGTAAAAGGTACCATATTCCTTTATAAATATTCCAAAGGAATATTTGCAGTGTACTTGATGCAGTGTGATTAGTCTCTACTCCAAGAATCTACCATATTAAGCAATCAAGTTGTGTCAGATAAGTGAACCTTCCTTGTTTTGCCATGAGACTGGAAGAAAGAACATGACTTTTCATTATAGATACTCAAGTCTTGCTTCTGGCCACAGAACTAAATGTCTCCTTTTGGTATATATTCAGTAGAATTTAATATGAACAATTTGATCAATTAGCTAAAAGTAAAGATCTTTTTGTGTAAATATATCCTGAGTACTACCTTTTTCTTGCTGTTTACAAGGTAAGTGATCTTCTCAGATTCAGTAGTTAAGTATTGTTACTTGGTTTCTATCACTCTAGAAGCCCTACATCTCCATTGACATTTGAGATCCCACCTCAATGATGACATCTTCCATCATAATTTCTGAACAGCCATGCACAGTACTACAAAGCATGGCAATGGTATTTAAAATATTCTGCTATGACACTCCTATTGATATTTTAAGACCTTAGTGTGCTAGTTAGCTTTTCATTGTTGTTATCATAATACCCAACAAGAAAAAATTAGAGGAGGAAAACTAATTTTAGTTCAAGTGTCAGAGTTTAATCCATGGTGCACCAACCCCATTGTTTGGAGCCCAAGTGAAGCAGAATGCTGTTGTGGAAAAGCATCATGGAGGAAGATATTTATCTTGCTCTTCGTCCTTGACAGTCGCAGCCCACATGGCCTATCTTATCCTGTCTCTCTCTGATACCTGCACTTTTGCTCGCAGACAGTTCATGTTACTGGCTTCTCTTAATTCTCTGGGTCTTCACTCTAGCTTCAGCTTCATCTTCACAGCTTCATGAGTCACTCTCACAGGATTAGTCCACAAAGTACAGACCCTTCTGTACTTTTTCAGACTTCTGAGGTCTTCCTTTGAAATCTTAGTAGAAGCTCCCATAACCATTTAACTCCACAATACTTAATTCTTGCTGAACCAACACCATATGTATTATGCCAAGATAATCTTCCAATTTGTATAGTAGCAAATTTCCCTGGATTCCTGACTGCAGTCATTTATGAGTACCTGAGAAGGTAAACAACATTAAAAAAATCCTGAAGAAACAGTTTTCTTGGCGCCCTGATTAGATGAGGGAACTACCAGGATCTATTAAATAAATTTTTATTTATATACATTTGAACCTGGGATAGATATGATCCTGTAAATATATGATTTACCCTGAATCTATTTTTACTATCATCCCTTTGCAAATTACTTAGCATCTTTTTAGTGACTATATATTCTCTAAGTGCCATAGCTTTCTTGGCCCCAATTTTATAAGCACTTTTCTGATTAAACTGCAACTTTTAAAAATCCTTCAGCTCTGCTTTCTCCTCCTGACTCCCACAGTAAACCTGACTACAAGTTGCTAACAAAATCTGTAGTGCCTGAAGGATATGCAGTTTTGAAATTTACTCTACCACATTAATTAATCACATTTAAATTTAGCCTCATGCAAAGACTCAGAACATGAGAAACATGTAGAAAGAATTTAAGGTTAGTACCCTCTAGTCCAATTCCCACTAAAAGCATTTTTCCCCTCTGAAATTTCATGAGTGCAGTCTTTACTGTCTGCTCTCTGGTCTTCTAAGCACCCATCAAAATTTCCCATGAACCTCAACTTACAAAATTCTCAAGTTTCTTCTGCTTGAATTCCTAGACTTTTCTAAACTTCTCCTATAAATCACCTTCAAAGGCTTTAGAACTACATGGTCAGGTTAGACACTGCAATAACCCCCTTCTCAGTACCAATGTCTGTATTAATAACCTATTAATTGTGGAGAACAAAATACCTGACTAGAACAAGCTAGAGGTTGAATGTTTGTTTTTGGTTCATAGTTTTAGAGGAGTAATCGATTGTGGGCCAACTCCATTGTTTAGGACTCAAAGTGAGGCAGAACATTATGGTGGAATATTGACCCTCCATTCATGGCAGTAAAGAAGGAGAGAGAGAGAGAGAGAGAGAGAGAGAGAGAGAGAGAGAGAGAGAGAGAGAGAGAAAAGAAGAAGAAGAAGAAGAAGAAGGAGGAGGAGGAGGAGGAGGAGGAGGAGGAGGAGGAGGAGAGGAGGAGGAGGAGGAGGAAGAGGAGGAGGAGGAGGAGGAGAGAAGAAATGAGACTAGATTTTAAGAAAGATGAAACTTTTCTGAGTATGCCCCTAGTGAGTCACCTCCTCTAGCCATACCACACTTAACTACTGTAACCACCCAGTTAGTCCATTCAAATGTGTAAGGACTGATTAAGTTACAGGTCTCACAATTGAATTATTTTACTTTTGAACATTCCTGAATCAACAAGGGAGCTTTTGAGTGACACCTGATATCCAAACAACAGCACTAAGTCAGTGGAGAATCTTCTGAGTTTTTCTAGGTAAAGCAAGATGGAAGAGAAGAGGGTGTCTATTTGCAACTAATAAATCTGTTCTGCCATTCCTATCTCACCAAGCCTTTGGATTCTTTCCTCTAAGCTATCATACTTAAATTCTGTCATTTCACCTGTCTTAAATATAGATTACTAATGAATATAGATGGTTCCTGATTTATGATGATTCAACAATTATATACATTTCATCCAAGTGATCAGGAAAACTCAGTGCTATTTTTAAGTATGCAGGAAAATGTTTTAAAGAAAATATCCCATGTAGGAGCATTCATAACTAAATTTTAGTTAAATTCAGCATTATATTTTATCATAATTTGTCTAGCTCTTCTTGGATTTTGTACCTGAATAGTCATATGATTTTTACACATATTAATTAGGAAAATCTTGAAATTATTGTGGAATATAAGCTACCTTTTCCTCGTTTTTATATTGTAAATACCCTTTGAGACCATGTTGAAATTTTAGTCTGATAAGTCAGGAGCTTTCAAGGGGAAAGAATGAATCTTAAAGAAAATGATAACCCTTGCAGGGCAAAATCCTCAGCTTTACTACTGGATCTGCAAACCAGATAGGGTTGGTTTTGTCAGATGGTTGCTTTCATGGGAGAACTAAGGATACTCAGTGTTTTAAGACTATCAGCTTGAAATGAACCCAGTCAGATGGACTTAGAAGCTTTCTGATTCTTTTTCAGTGTATTTGATCTCATAGTTTTAAGTCTTGAACTAAGTTGTGTGGTCTTTTGGATTTTGTGGTTTATTTCAGCATAAACTCTTAATTGAAGTTAAAACAAGTATTCCATCTTACTGTCTTGGTCATTATTAAGAGCAAATTCAAGGAGAGTTACCCCTTGGTTACTGGAACTTCTTCAGAAGGCTATTCAAAAGGTAGACACAGTTAGCAATTTGGTTGATTGGGAAAGCCATCATATGCTAGATTACTATCATGTCAAATATTTCAGTTCTGTGCTGGTGGCCAAGGAACTTAGCATTTTTACATCCCTGGGCCCAGCCCTTGATTTCCAGTAACATGTCTTCTGTTATCACCTCCATGTACCAATTCTATTCAATCAACATTAAGTCAGCAAAATAGAAAGCATAACAGTTATTTAATGGAGAGTTTAATATATTTCTTGGGGAACAGAAAATACAAGAAGAGAACAACAAGTTAACAAAAAGACAGTAAAAGCTGGAAACGGTCATCACCAACAGGACTGGGGATTAATGGAGTGTTCTTTCTTTCCTTTTCTATGATCTCTCAGATTCCATTAAGTGCTTTTATGAAATTGATGTAAGCAAACCTTCAATCTATATAATATATCTTGAAGTGTTATTTTACCTTTAAAAAACTAAAGGACTTTGAAATATTTTGTTTAGTCATAGACAGTTATTTATTGAGGATATAAGAACCTGTGAGATGAGATATGTAAGTCATGAAATCAGAGAAGGAGAGAGCCTGGTGCTCTTCTGTTCTGGGTTTGCAGTAAGTCTACTTCTGGGTGTACAGTAAGCAGCTAGAAACAGAAATCAGATGCTATTTGAATCACTTATGTTTGGGTTTAGATAAGAAGTGTCCTCCAATAGCTCATGTATTAGACAATGCAAGAATTTTCAGAGGTGAAATGATTGCTTTATGAGAGACTTAACCTAATCATTGGGTGATTAACTCACAGATAGGTATTAACTATGTGGTAACTATAGGCAGGCAGGGTATGACTGAAGGAGGTGGGTCACTGGGGGCAAGTCTTTGAGGTTTACATTTTGTCCCTGGCTAAAGAAATGCTCCTTTCCTTCCTGTTTGCATGTCCTGAGTTCCCTTCCTCTCCATACCCTTCCACCCTGATGTTCTACCTCACCTTGAGACCATAGAAAGGAAATCAACTATCTATGAACTGAGACCTCTGAAAATGTGAGCACCACATAAACTGTTTCTACTCTAACTGTTCCTGTCAGTTCTTTAACTCACAGTGACATAAAAAAATAAAAAATTAAAATAAAAAAATACTGACTGGAACAACCTGCCACTGCTAAGGTGAAGAACTCTATAAAATAATGCTGACAAGAGCTGCAGACAAGGAAAGAGAACGTCCTTTCCCTGTCCCTGCCCTCCAATTCCATGCAGTATTTTATTGGCAGAATATAATATGTACCAAGCCAGGAAAAACAGAAATGTTTATTTTCAAGAAGCTCAGCCTGGTGACTCAGAGTGTGCAAGGATAATTTTAGACGAAGAAGAGAATAGTTTCATTAACTGGCCCTGCTTTTTCTCCTTGCTATTAGGTGAAGAACCCCTAATATATGACTATAAATATATGTATATATATATATTTATATAAATATAAATATATATATATATATATATATATTTATCTTTGCAGCCACTCAATTCATTACAAATTCAATGTGGTTACTTTTTAGTTTCTCACCTAATGTCTTTGTGTGACTGAATGAAGAACATTAAGAAGACAATGAAGGTAAGAATTTGAAGCCCTGTCTGTTCTGGAGCATTTGGTGCAAATGTGAGTCTTGCTGTGTTTATATCTGTGGTTACATCAGTCACTTTGCTAAGCTTTTTATTTCTATAATCTCAATGAACTACTAAGTCATTAGGTAAGGTGTTCACCATTATTGTCATTAAAAGAAGGGCAGAAATCAAGCTGACAAATGTTTTAAGAACAACATTTCTAAGTTTCTCCAGTGAGCCAGAAGTATCAAAATTTGAAACCCAAGACTAGAGTTTTTCCTCTGGTAAATGAATTTAAAAATTTAGCTTCAGAAATGTATTCTGGAAAACCTCTAGTGCTTTTAGTTATAATTTTGCTGTTGTGGGTCAAAGTATTCTGCTCTCAGTAGATTTAAGAAACATTGTGAAAGAGTATCCTTGGCAATGAATTGGTCAGTTCTACAATTCCAGCTGAGAAGTTAAAGTTGTATTGATTTATGACAGAAACATTCGATAACTAGATGGTAGAAATGATACTCTGGGCACCCCTACCAGCCAACAGCTAAATTTATGAAAAAGAATATTAAAAGCACATATAAATTATTAAATGACTATCAGGAGAGGACTTTTCAGAATACAAGTCAATGTACTAGAGATAAATATGCTGACAAATGTATCCATGAATAGAGAAGGAGACAGTGACTGAGCCAGGACAAAATAGGCATCTATCTCTGTGCTGTTTTGGGAGACCTTCCAAAATTTATCTAGTAAATTAGCAAACCCATATTTTTTTCTTTGGTGCCAATACCCACTTCTTTTAAATTGAAATACATGCCCCAAAGGTAGCAGCAATAGATCTACACCTTACACTTCTTAATTAAAAGCTCCTTCTTTCACCAAATATTTTAAGTCTTGTTACTGACAAATATCTTATAGTTTATACCCCATAACTATCTCATATTCATCCACAACACTTTCCATCTTCAAGAGAATGGATCACACAGACCTATGCACCATTCCAAAATGGTATGCTGTTCCCAGTGAATAGAGAAGACAAACTACATGGCTTCAGGTTTCAATTATTTAAAGGATTAGAGCAGAAAACAATGCAATTCTCTATTTTAAATTAAGAGATAATGAGGAGAAGAGAAGAAAATGGGGAGCATGAAAACACTTTCAAGGAATTCAGGGGCATTTAGCAAACCTGTTTTTGATCAGTTTATTAGTCACAACAGTAAAACTGTTATGTATGAAACTCTGGTGGTGACTATCTGTTATTATCCTTTTGTCTAAACCCATTGAATATCTGAAATTCTGATGTAGACTATTGACTTTAATTAATGATGTTGTAATGGCTCATCAGTTGTATACCACAGTCATGCAAGAAGTTAATAGTAGGAAAGCTGGCAGGGATAGTGTAGGTAGGGTGAGGATGGGAAAATAAAGAAAAACTCTGTACTTTTCTCTAATTTTTATGTATACCTAAAATTGATCTTAAAAATTCTTTTCCTAGATGGGTGTGGCGTGTAACTCCAGTTTCTTGAGAAGCTGAGACAAGAGGAGTATGAGTTTAAAGCCAGCCTCAGCAACAGTGAGGCATTAAGCAACTCATTAAGACCCTGTCTCTAAATAAAATAGAAAATAGGGCTGGGGATGTGGTCAGTGGTCTAGTGCTCCTGAGTTCCATCCCTGGTACCACCCTCCAAAAAAAAGTCTGTTTCTAAAAATTAAAATAATGTGTCTTATATATGTAAAACCAATTTTCTTTGCACTAAAACTGTTGGTTTTACATTATGGTTCACTACTGAATCATCTCTCATTTCTGTCAAGCATAGGTGAGAACTAATATTTTTCACCTATGCGTGACATTCATATAGTGGAAGAAAGCTTTGGCACTCATTTCATCATATTTTTTGATTAATAAAATGAGAATCCTGGTCTAATGTGTTATCTTCCATTAGTTTCAGAAACCCTGTGTCCAAATTATCTCATTTACAATTTAGAGTAAATGGAGTTTGGTGAACAAAAGGGCTCCAAAATTAAGTTACAGGACTCAGGAAGTTCTAACAGACAAGAAATAGTATTACAGAAGAGATCTCATGTAGACTTACCTGAGGTTATAGTTGAAGATATTCTAATATGGAATAAGGAGAGAAACTGACAGTGTCTGTATATGAATGTCAGGGTTGGTGAGGTACTGTCTATGATGAGGAAATTTGTTCAAATAAGAAATGGCAGGTATAGCACACAAATCATGTCACATAGTATAGGCAATTATATTTCCATGTTATACAAACTTTGTAACAACAACCATACTCACATATATACACAGAGTAGCACCTGACCACAAATACATAGTTAAAGTGGACCAATAAGGCTAACGGCAATTTTATTTTTTTAAGGGAAATTTTATAAAAATATGCTATTCAGGCTACTCTCATGGCAAAATAGCAGATATAAACATATTTATGCATTCTAACCATTAATATTATCTACCTCAGTTCACTACATTAAGCACAAAAGGAATGAGCCTTCTTGTTTCCCTTGAAAGTTTGATATCAGCCCATTATATTGAGAGCTCAATATAACTTTCTCTCTTTAGCATGTGACATAGAATATTATATGTCAATAATATCTTTTCTCTTTTGTAATTAGATTTTTTAAAAAATGTTTTATGCTTGCTATGCTTATCTGTTTATTCTGGACAAAATTTTACCACACATGAAACTTCACATCCAGTTCCTATACATTATTTTATTGGTCTAATTTTCAACTTTATCCTTTTCCTCCCATCTCCAATGCTGTGCAACTTTAACATAAAAGGAAATTTTCAGACGGATTTTTTTAAGTCTTAATATGTTTTCATACTATTTACATCAAATCTGTAGCATTAAGATGTCAGCTCATCACATTACTAAATAATGAACATTACTAACAACAATATTTGTAAGGAAAAATACCTCAGAGAATATTCCCTTGATCCAGGTAGGATTGAATGATTACTATGGAATTATCCATAACATGGTAGTTGCATTCAAAATTCACCCTTTCAAGGTATGTAAATTTAAAGGTAATAACAACCTCCCTAGTTCCTTACTTTGAACACAACATTGAAGGAGACATTTTTACAATTTCTACCTTTCTAATTTATTAAAGCAGCCATTCTTCTCCCCTGATTAGTCAACAAGCCATTCAAGAAATAATTAAAATTCTGTGGGTCATTGCTTAGAATCCCTCTCCTCTCACTTCCCCCAATAAATTTCTCTCAGACTGAGAAAGTCACTTCTTTTTTTCTTGTGGAGCTGGCATTATTTAATGAAAATCCTAGATCTTCTAAATAGATTGCCTAGACTCATTAAATAGATTCATTAAAGGTTGTCATATTCCCAAACTAGTCCTGAAAAAAGGAACACCTTTGGCTGTTGTAGCAGTAGGAAGAATTTGTCACTATCTATGATGAAAGTCTGCAGTGCAATGGCTTGCAAAAGTGACGCAAGATCTAAATTGCCCCCAAGAGTCAGCCTCAAGTCACCTTCTGTGCATATTTTTGACTTCGTAACTGTGATGAAGAACCTGGTATTTAGAATTTAAAAAGCATAATTTTCACTTCTTCTAGGCCTATTTTTATGTTTTTTTTTTTTTTTAGTTGTAGATGAACACACACACATTATCTTTATTTATTTTTATGTGGTGCTGAGGTTCGAATCCAGTGCCTCACAAATGTGAGGCAAGTGCTTTAACCCAGAGCTACAGCCCCAGTCCTAAGCCTATTTTTGTGGGACACAGGTAGTCCTCTCTTTCATCTGCCTGCTATTCTCTTCTGAAAGCAAATTGCATGAATCTCAGTGCTCGACAAATATCCTTGGAAATGATGTAAAAGAAGTTTCTTTACATGAATTTTCTCTAATTTTTTATTTTTTACAATGAAATTTGCATAACAATCTTTAAGTTTGCTTTTTACAGGTCATTTTTAAAATTTTAAGTCATATTGACTTCTAAATATTAAATATCTATATACAAGAACAAGTACAAAGAGAATATGTGAGAATATGCTTATAAAGCAGAGGATGTGTTTAATTTCTAATGGACATAAGATGTTGTTGATCTTTAAACATGTCTCTTTGGGGGGGAACACTAGAAATCTACTTCCAGCAGTATTCATGGACGGAAAACATAGAAAATACATCAGGAAGTCAGTATAACCTCTCTGAGGTTTGCTGAGTATAACACAGGAAGAAAGAGCCCCCTAATGGTTCAGATTATCTATAAAAGCAGAAGAGCCAGTACTTTCTCAAGTCTTGTTTCAGGATGGTTAAAATAAGTAACCAGGAAAGACATGTGACAGTGAAGAAGCGAATGGAAAACTGTATGAAATGTTAAATAGCTACCTAAAAAGTGCAAAAAAAGTGAGCATTGCCAAGAGAAACTGATCAAACAAGCTGTTAGATGCAGACTCAGTCTGAGGCTGACATATATCACCCTAGGATACATGTCCTGGATCATGTTTGCTGAGGAGCAATGATCTGGAATGCAAGAGACATATCAATTAGATAGTCAGAAATTACAAAATCATATTTAAAAAGGAACTTCCTCCTTATCCAATCATTGAACAGTCCCTATTAAAGAGATGGGAATCAAATTCCTTAGAAGAAATAATATAAAATCTGTAAGAAATGTTTTTAATCGGCAATATTTAAAGTAAGCAAAAAAGAATGTCCAAGCACAGGAGGCACATAGTTTAAGAAGTGATTTCTTTCCTCCTTTTTCAAAGGAGGGATGTAACTTTAAAAATAATTAAGTATGGGTATTTACATATATGCATGCTGAAATTTTAATGGGTTCATAAAAAACAAACAATACAACTGAAAATTAGTTTCCTTTATTGTGTAATTCATTGTAAGTGATTGCTATGCGAAAACTACTGTGTAGACCAGGTTAAATAGATATTGTTGTGAAAAAAACTATGTATTTTAAATATTTTGATGTGTTAAATTAAGAAAATTAGTGGATAACTAGGATAAAACTAACATATTTTAAGGAGATAAGTCCAATTATTTGCATAAAAATGAAATATTATTTCAGATAAAACTTTGAACATGTTACATAAATGTATAATATACATTGTATATAAAACCATAAGGAAACATGATTATAAAAAAATTAAAATTAACGTTGTGTGTGAATGTATTAAAATATTGTTATCACATACATAAATATGTGACCTATCATGTCTTCCTCAATAGTTTGACATTGTTTTTTAAATAATTTCCTCACAACACAGATGCATATAAAACTTTGCTAACATGACTCAATTCAAAGAACAAAGCATCATTACCCCCAATACATCTATTTCTTTAAATAACTATACTTTCCAAATTCCTATTAATATTATAATTATTGTTTTCTGATATGATTACAACAAATGAAAATATCTGGGTAGCTATAATATTTATACTTTAGGAAACATTTAAATATTTCACATTTAGAATATAAAAGTCATGAAAAAAAAGTCTGTCACATATGAATTGTATTTATAATAGATAAAAATTATACAAATACAGAAATAAAGCAATTTCAAGTATGCAGTTTTCTTAATTTCAGAAACAATGGCTTCTAAGGGGGTTACTAATCATATTCTTATTTTAATCATTGAAGAAAATATTTTAAAAGTTTTGTTAACTTATCACAGATAGTAGTATGATCTTTGATTAAAGGAATTATTCAGGGAACTTCACTCAAAAGGACAATCAGAGAAAATCATGGGATAAAATTTTTTTCATTGATCCAAAAGCAAATATATTGACTCCAAAAATGTCATATAACATTTTAATGTCAGTATGCATCAAGTAAGATGTTTTATTGTTGTTGTTACAAGGCTCTCTTCTCAGCAGTTGAGATCCATGACCCATACACCCCTAAGGTGGATCAGCTGCATCAGCACTGCATTGCCCCATTTGGTGATTCCAATTCCAACCCATCACTTTCCTCAGAAATATTTTTTAAAAAGCCCTGTTCCCAGCAGAAAAATTAATATACAAAAGCTTCTACATATTCTCAATTTACCTGCACATACCATCACTGACACTTCAAATATTAATTGATGGGACTGCAGTTCAGCAATGAACTCTAGAACAGCTAAACACCTTGATTCATATTTCTTTGCCTTAGCTCAGTACTTTCTGAAGAACAAACACTAGCCATCAATAGCCATAAGGAAAGGGCAATCTAAAGTCATATCATTTAGGACATTCCATGTTAATGTTAAAGAGTTAAAACTACAATCAATTTAGAAAAATTGTAACCACTAAAAAGCATATAGTAGCTTCTATGCTTGCATGAAATATAATAGTTGACAGTTAATAAATTAAGTGTTTTTTCTTTACATGCCGTTATCTCCCAAAGTTGTTTAATGGCTAAAACCAATATTTATAAACATACTGTAAAGCTGTCACTAAAACTACACTTTTAAAAATGGATTTAGCTTATTTATGTTCTTTATATGAAGAATCTACAACACAAACTTATAGTAGTTTTATTTAAAAATACTTATATAAGCATCTGAAGATAAAAAGCAAGTATATTTATAAAGATATGTATTCCCACATTTCTAAATCTACATGCTTTTTTATAGCATTGACTTTAATGCATCACTACAAACTCAGATTTTAAGGCAAGGAAAGCTATGCTGTATTCTACTATGAATGATTAAAAAGATTCCCAAAAACAAACATTTAATTTTCTTACCTGGAGCATGAAACTGTTTCTGTTCAGTGCTGAAATGAAGAGGGACTGGAATAGGGCTTGATTTTTCTTTTCTTTTCAAAATCCACTTTAATGATGCAGGAGTAAGACGAGCTATTTCAAGGTGAAGTCTGTTATTTCTTTCTGGGTCTTAGAGCTGACATCTTTTTGTAAAAGAAAAGGCACCTCAGTAAGTTGTTGACTGAGGGAGCTGGGAAGCAAGATTTCCAGGCACCAGCAGTCACAGAGATGCTACGGAACGTGCACTGCCTCCCTCTGCACCTTACATTCCTCTCTCTCCCTCTCTCTCTCCTTTTCACCCTGATGCTCACTCAGCTCTGAATCTTAGCCTCTGCTGCTGCTGTATAATCAATCCAGCCTGTCTGAAGCTAATAGTCTTCTATTTAACCAGCCAATCAATAGCAAGGATTCCACTGCTAGTCCCAAGAGTCTTTTCCAAGAGTGGTACAAACAATAAGAGTTTTTCCAGCAGTTTAGCCAAGTATTTTTCATTATTTTATCTCCCTCAGCAATAGAATTTGAGATAGCAGAGGCTTGAAACAGGCTTAGTGTTATTGCAGATTATTGCATTTTAAAATTTACCCCTTCATTTCCAGCTAAAATTAACTTTCAGTTGTACATGTTCACATTTCATCAATGTTTATTTAAAAAAATACATTGCATAGTAGCAATGTGTGATGAAAATATTTCATACTCAAATATGTATAAATGTCATAAATAAACCAACAGTTTATAAACTAACAGTTGCTTTTTGCTAGAAATAGCAATCTACTATGAACCTGTGTGTCTTGGATTAATTAAAGACTACCCTATTTTGTAAAATTATGCTACAAGTTATGCAATTTGCTTTTGAAAATTTTCTATCAATATTTGTTTTTCATGAGGAACAAGGGGTGATATTTGTAAATACTTTTGCTTCCCAGGATCTGAGTCCGTCTTTAGTGTATAAAACATTTCTCAATTCTAAAGCACAGCTATACAATGGATGCCCTCTGAATGTATCAAATAGAGCATTTCATACCTGATTCAACCCTTCAAGGTTAAGAAGATTTTCTTCTTAAAGTGACACATTCATTGCTCATCTACCGTGACTGACTGTAATAAAGAAACACAAAGCAAAACCTTGAAGACTGAACTGGTTTCTCATTTTGCACATGCTTCCGGAGGAGGCAAAGAGCAAGAAAAAAGAAAAGAGCATATGGGTTCAACTTAACCAAACCATGGAAATATAGTCTTTCAATTTCTAATTAAGAAGTAGCCGTTTTTCTTGCTTTCACACTGCTTGGTCAACCAGGATTTTAAGTTGACTTTTTCTTTGTAATAATGCATTACTGTGCTCATTAAGGCAAATTGTATAAGAGTGCTTAACTATACCTCAATTCTCAGTAGGTATTAAATTTCAAGCCATACTCATTGGAGTACAAAACACATACCATGTGATACAAATAAAAATTGCAATATGAGCTATTGTGCCTTGTAAGTTAATACTGTAAAGACCATAAGTTATGTATGATCATGAAGTTAAGCTCAAGTAAGGTTCAAATTCTGAAGTACTGTCACACCTATTACAGGAGAACTTTCTTGATTTAATAGACTCTATTTAGCAAATATTAATTGAAACCTCATAGCATCAGGCCTTCTGCTCTCAGTAATAGAAAAGTAATTAAGATAGAATGGACTATCTTATGGTATTGATATTCTTACTGTACTGTCCTATGGATAGTAAATCACCTAGGAGCTTGCTACCTTGTGGACAGATAGGAAGATTTTGATGAACAAAATAAAATAAGAGTAATACCTGCCTTCTTTAACAATAGTTTAAAGAGCAAAAAGATACTCAAAAGAGAGATCATCCCTCCTGTAGGACGACAGACCCTTTACAAGACATAGAATTAAGATGATCTTCATTAAAGAGAGTAGAAAAGATTTCACAGGTAGAAAAAAACGGAAATTGTAGGACCAGCAAATTCACAAGATCAGGGTAGGTGGGAGATGGGTGAAGTGTTTGGAATGGATGGCTGAATCAAGTTGCTGTGCAATTAAAAAGGAGAAGGTCCATAATATGGTGAATATCAAATGAATGACTGAGAATGTTGCTGCAGTTGGGAACATTTTGAAAATGTTTTAGCGTAAAAGTGATAAAATTTAAACTGTTTTTGAGAAACTCAGTAAATAAGAAGAATATAGTTTGTACTAGGGTGAGTTACCAATGAAAGTCCACAGTCACTAGGACATCCTTTGACAAGGGTTACTTAGGAGCATTAAAGAATATAATCAATGACCTGATGGTGGAAATAAACAAAGAGAAATAATACTGAAATGCAATCTAAAATTTTCAGACTTTCCGAACTACTAATAAAAAAGGTGGAGCTTAGGAAAACTTAACAATTTCAAAACTTCAATTTAAGATGGGTGATAGGGAAAAAAAAAGTTAGTGGTAAATGACACATTCACTTATGCACTATCATTTTTTTCTCTCTCATAAAATTTATCTCTAATTATATTTAAATTCATTGTTGTTGTTTGTTGTCATATAAAGTTTCTATGGCAGTATAAGCTCCATGATTATAAGGAACTAGTGCTGTCCAACAATTTTTTTCCCATGATTTTTAGAATTGTCTCTGGCATATATTACACTTTAATAAGTATTTCTTTAGGCTGGGAATTGTTGCTCAGCTGCAAAGCCCTTGCTTAGAATGCATGAGGCCTTGGATCTTATCCCCAGTAACACAGAAAATTAAAGAATTTCTTCAGTGGAAAGCAGATAATTACTATGTTTGAAGAAACTAAATAATCAGCATGATAGGCTCTGTGCTTAAAAGTCCACAAATATTAATCTCTCACTCAAAACTCTATGGAAATAATATTGCTTCATTTTCACTGAAGGTAGTATTAAAGAGTTTAGTCATTTTGTAAAATGACTCACAATTATTAAGTGTCTGATCCCATTCTCTTATCAAGGTTGTGTATTTAGGAATCAACACTGAATCTGACGTAAAATAATAAGCTCTATGTAGATTTGTGGGTCATATTATTGTAAGGAGCAGAGAAAACAAAACTAAATTTAATTAAAATGAATAGTTGTAATTCTGAGAAGATGACAGAGTAGAAAGCACCAGAAATTTCTCTCTGCATACCATGCTCTATAGAAAATAATTGCATTTGCAGAATCTGATTGAAGTAATTATCTTGAAGTTCTGGAGTCTACTAATGCTATACCTCCCAATGAAGGCTTGGCTGGCAAATTGCAGTTTATCTTGGCCCATTAAAGCTCTTAGCACAGCAGAGCTTATTTCCTACATCTCTGGCTCGTGACAGGCAGCTGTGTGCCTGTTCCTAGAACAGCTGCTCTAAGGGCCAAAACTAGGAAAAGAACATAGTCTTCAAAATATTGGGGGTCTGTGCTCTGGATTCTGGTTGCTGTTTTAATTGCAAAGGAACATACAGAGAAACAGTGGACATTGCTTCTGCACCTTTCTTCAGTGATGTAAGCCACTCTCCCTATGTGTAAAATAATTTTCAGGTTGTTTAAAGAGCTGGCACCCCACATATTCTTTCATTTTTCTCTTGTGTTCACTTAGAAGCTGGACATTTAAAATTAGAATACTCAAAAGAAACATTGTATGTGGGGGAATAGAAGATCTTAAGGCTTGAAGATGAAATAGGCTGAATAAAGACTTTATAATACTTTAGAGGTACATATACTTTACCTTGATTCTAGGCACAGGAAAAACACATAACAATCAAAACAAAACAAAACAAACAAACAAACAAACTCTAGAGAAGGGGAGAATCTGATTTCCAGAGTTGCAATATTACTAATTTTTTGACAAAATTTTAAAACAACAAATCATACAAAGAAATAAGAAATCATGGCTCACTCAAGGCAAAATTTAAAGCAGATGAATCTGGCCTCAAGGAAAATTCAATGACACATCCCTTAAATAAATAAAATCAAGTCTTACAGATATTCAGAGAAACAAAGGAAAATACAGATAAAGAAAAAATGATGTATGAAAAATGGAAATAAAAATAAAAAGATAAAAATTCTGAAAATTAAATCAAAAATAAATTTTAGGCTTCCAAAATACAATAATAATTAAAAAAATAAAAATAAAAGGAGTTTGACAGAGATTAAAAGCAAATTTGATAAATGAACTGAAAGATAAAACAATAGAAGTTATTGAGTATATGGTAAAGAAAATAAATTGTAAAAAAAAAAAATGAACAATATGTAAGGAACTTGTGGGATAACATCAAAAAAATAAATGTGTATATTGTGTCTATCCCAGAATGAGAAGACAGAAAAGGACACATATAACATTAACAGAAATAATAGCTAAAACCTCTCAAATTTTATTTAGATGAGCTGGAGTTGTAGCTCAGTGGTAGAGCACTTACCTAGCATTTGAGAGACACTGGGTTTGATTCTTAGCACCATATATAAATTAATGAAATACAGATCCATTGACAACTAAAAAAATTAATTTCAGCATGAATATAACATATTCAAAAAGCATAGTAAGTTTCAAGTAGAAAGAATTCAAAGGAATTCACAGGGGACATTATAGTCAAACTTTAGGGAGATGAAGACACAATTGGGAAAACAGCAGGAGAGATTCTGTATGCATCAGATGAACTTTCATAGTAAGATTATAATCTGATTTCTGAGATGATGAAGGGCAAAAGACAACATGCTGACAGATTCAAAGTGCTACCATGGAGCAAGAAAAACTACCAACTGTGAACATTAATTCTGGCAAAACAATCTTTCATAATACGCATACGATTAATACATTCCCAAATAAATAAAAGTAGAGACTGCTGTGTTTGTTGTTTACCACTAGACTTACCCTGGAAACAAAAAGAATCAACCTAACCAGTTTAAATGGAGAGAACTTTAGTTAGTTGTTTCACCCATATTACAAAAGAAAAAGATAAACAGATAAATACATCATCATAGACAAATATGTGGGCAGTTACAAAAAGTAGTGATATTTTAACAATTGTGTAACTATTTTCCCTACATGATTCAAGAGACAAATGCATTTAAAAAAGCAATTAGAAGTCTAAAATATAGTATTTTTGTTACTTTTGTTTATAAACCCATCTTTTCTCATATGTATTTTAAGAGACTTCAGCAATAACCTTCTTGACTTCATGTTTAGGCACAATGTATAAAGACAAGAGTTTTGGAATATCAACAACTCAAAGAAGAAGTTACTAAAAGTCCAGAGATTTTTTTCTGCCATAGAAAATAAGCTGATATGGATTCAACTTAGAATATTATAACTTTCAGATGTTAAATGTAATCCCCATGGTAACCATGAAGACTACAACTATATAACATATTAAAAGAAAATGAGACAGGAATTATACAGTACACTACAAAAAAAAAATCACCTAGACAAAATAATACAATCAGGCAGGAAATGAAGGACAAAAAAAATGTTAAAGGTCATATAAAATATAAAAGAGAAAAAAAAACAGATTTGTTTTTTATCAGTAATTACTTGACTCAGGAGTCTGAGGTGGGGAATCTCAAGTTTGAACCTATCCTGGGCAACTTTCTGTGACCCCTCAAATTAAAAAGGGCTAGGGATATACCTCAGTGATTGAGTGTCTCTGGGTTTAATCCCCAATACCAAAAACATGAAAGGAAAATTAATAAATGAATAAATAAACAGAAGAAGAAAAAGAAAGGAAGGAAAGAAGGAAGAAAGGAAATAAGGAGTGAGCTTAACAGAATGAATAAAGGCCAGGATCCATTATATGCTGCCTACAAGAGACTTATGGTGAATCCAATGGCACAAGGATATTGAAAGTTAAAGAACAGAACCAACTTTTTGTTTTGTCAGTATTTTAATTCTTTTGTTTCAATTTCATTGATTTAAGGTCTGATTTTAATTATTTTCTGTCTTCTAATGCTTTTGGTGTTGATTGGTTCTTCTTTTTCTAGGGCTTTGAGATAAAATGGTAAGTCATTTATTTGTTCACTTTGTCTTCTTTTAAGAAATAATCTTTTAGCAATGAACTTTCCTCTTACAACTGCCTTTATAGTATCCCAGAGATTTTGATATGTTGTATCAATGTTTCATTCACCTGTTTAATTTCTTATAATCTTCTCCTTGATGTCTTCTGCAACCCATTGTTCATTCAATAGCTTATTATTTAGTCTCCAGGTGTTGGAGTAGCTTTTATTTCTTATTTTATCTTCTTTTCTAATTTCATTCCCTGTGATCTGATGAGAAGCAGGGTAGTATCTCTACTTCTTTGTATTTGCCAGGAGTTGCTTTGTGGCAACACATGGTCTATTTTAAATAAGGATTCATGTATTTCTGAGAAGAAAGTATTTTCTCTAGTTGAAGAATGAAATGTCTATATATGTCAGTTAAATTTAAGTTATTGACTGTATTATTGAGTTCTCTAGATTCTTTGTTAAACTTTTGTTTGGAAGATCTATCCAGTGGTGAAAGAGGTGTGTTAAAGACATCCAAAATGTTTGTGTTGTGATCTATTTGCCTCTTGAACTTGAGAAGAGTTTGTTTGAGGAACATAGTTACTCCTTATTTGGGATATATATATTTATAATTGTTAAGTCTTGTTGGTGTATGGTTCCCTTGCAGTATGTAGTCTTCTTCTTTAACCCTTTTTATTAACTTTAGCTTGAAGCCTACTTTATTTGATATGAGGGTCCTATTTGTTTCCACTGTCCATGTGGAATGTGGTATGATTTTTCCCAAACCTTCACCTTCAGTCTGTGGATGTCTTTTCCTATGAGATGAATCTAAGGCAGCATATTGTTAGAGCTTTTTTTTTTTTTTTTTAAATCTATTCTGCTAGTCTGTCTTTTGATTAGTGAATTGAGGCCATTAACATTCAGGGTTATTAACGAGACATGACTTGTACTCCCAGCAATTTTTGTTTGTTTTTGGTATTTAACTTGACTTGGTTTTTTCCACTGATTAGTTTTTCCTTTACTGTAATACCTCCCTCTGCTGACTTTTTTCATTTTTTTAAATTTCCTCTTTGTGGAATATTTTTCTAAGGATGTTCTTTAGTGCAGGCCTTTCTAGTTGTAAATTCTTTTAACTTTTGTTTATCATGGAAGGTTTTATTTTATCATCAAATCTAAAGTTTAACTTTGCTAGATATAAGATTCTTTGTTGGCATCCTTTTTTTTTTTTATCAGAGTTTGGTATATGTTGTTCCACAATCTCCTGGCTTTTAGGTTCTGGGTTGAAAAAGCTGCTGAGATACAAATTGGTCTCCCCCTATATGAGATCTTGTTTCTCACTCTTATGGCTTTTAAGATTCTATTCTTATTCTGTATGCTAGGTATTTTCATTATAATGTGCCTTGGTGTAGATATGTTGTAATTTTGTACAACTGGTGTCATATAAGCCTGTTATATTTGATTTTCCAATTTGATCATCATGCTTGGGAAATTTTCTGATATTATCTTATTGAAGAGATTGTGCGTTCCTTTGGTTTGAAACTCTGTACCTTCCTCTATCCCAATAACTCTTAGATTTGGTCTTTTGATGCTGTCCCATTAGTTTTGGAAGTTCTGTTCATGGTTTCTTACTATCTTCACTGTGTAACCAACTTTAATTTCCAGATTTTATACTTTGTCTTCATTATCTGACATTCTTTTTTTCCAAGTTATCTAGTTTGTTGATTATAGTTTCTATTAAGTTTTTTTTTTTTTAATTTGGTTTATTGTATCATTCATTTCAAGGACTTCTGGCTTTTTTCCCAGAGTCTCTATCTCTAACTTGAATTAATCTTTTGCTATCTGTATTTGCTCTCTTATCTTTTTTTTTTTTTTTTTTTTTTTGAGGTGATTGATTTTTATCTGTATTTGCTCATTTAGGTAATTCTTTAATTCACAGATCATCTTAATTATGCATTTTGTGAATTCCTTCTCTGACATTTTGTCAACTTTGTTGCTCATGGGTTCTATTATTTTAGTATCTTGGTTTGTTTGGGGGACTTTCCTCCCTTGTTTTTTCATGTTGTCTATGTGTCTTGCTTTCTTGCAGCATGGATCTGAGATATTACACTTTCTACCGTATATGCTTGTACTGCCCTTGCAGATTGTCTGTACCTCACCTTGAGGTTAGGTTTCCAGACTCTGCTGGTGTCTCTCAATGTATGCTACTGCAAATAAAGGTGGTGGTGTCAATAGCTGTGGTAACTTGAGGGAATAGTTGAGGTGCCCCAAGATTGATGCAACATCTTACAGAGATGGTGCTGAAATGGTAGACTTACACTGTCTTTGGATGCCTGCTCTGAGATGTAGCTGCTTCTAGGCCCTGTCTGTTGTGAAAAGGTAAGGGTGACTGCATGGGAAAGGCTATGGCAATGCCTGCAGTATCCCAAGATGGAAGTGGGTTAGGCTTGGACTCCCAGGTTGGGGGAGTGGTGAACTGATACCTACCCTGGGACTGGGTCCAACATTGCCGCAGTCCGGCTGCAGCAAAATAACCGGGGGGTGATGAGCAACTTGTGTACATTGATACAGCAGGAGTTGGAGCCCTTTATTGTAGGACAGGAGTGGTACATATACATTACACACAGCTTATCTTAATTAACATAAACTAGACACAGCAGTCAACCAATAAGGAATCTGCACACTTAATGGCTTGCTGGCATTACTTCACAAACCACTCCCTCTGCCAAAATGCCAGGTGCCATCTTGACTTGTTTGCAGACCCTAACATTTCCCCCTTTTGTTTAATTTAAATAACAACCATAGTGGTTTTTACACAAACACCATAAATAATCTGCTACAAGCAGAAGGGGAGAATACAAAATGCCACAATACCAAGCCAATTGATGGCTCCATGCAAGAAGCCCTTTGAAAAATTATACCAGCAATGACACCATTAGCAAAGATACCAAGTTACAATTTGTTGTAGATTTCAGTTTGTTGTCTCAGTCCAGGTAAAGCAATGTCTCAATAGATTAACTCACAGTCCAGGTAAATCACAGTCCAGGTAAGTTCTGCAGGCAGCTAGATTGATCCAAAGTCTCATCTGTTTTTCAGCTGAAGTTTTGTCCAGTTTTCAGCAACACTGGAAATTCTTTCACCCTTGTCCTTGCTGGCACTGGGATGAATGCAGGAACTCAGGCAATGCTGGCTAAAGAAAATCCTGTAGCATTCCAGCAGGCACTAAGAAAACAACCTTCTGAACAACTTAGTACATTATCTCAAGGTTTTTTTTACATTTGAAATAAGACTTAATAGTGCTCATTACTCATTATTTTCCAGGTGTGGGAGAACCTTTGTAGTTTAGTTATTGGCATTGAAAATGATCAGACTTCAGGGACACAGGCCATCTTCCACCTGCAGCATACTGGGCAGCCCTAGATGGCCCTGGGTAGAGTCCAGGGAGTGTTCCAGACTCAAACTGCCACTGGGCACAGGGAGCAAGGGCCTGTGAGACTGGGCCTCCAGGTCAGGTTTGGATTTGGGCTCTTGCAGTGGTGTCCTGCTCCCTGGGTGGGGGGCGGGGAAGAGCCAGCTGCCTCCACTTCGAAAGTCCTTGCTTCAACATGACCGGCTTGCGCATGTGGCAGCTGCCACGCGGATTCACGCACCCTCCAGTAACGAAAAGTATTCAGTAATAGCCTTTTCCTGCAACTTTTTTCCTGATAATCCTTCTTTTTCTGAACTTTCTTTTTCTTTCTGATTAGAGTTCCTGGGCTTTTATCAACACATGCTCTAACTGCTCTTGGTTCCATTGGGGTGCCTTCTTCCCTTAGTAATTTACTTAACACCCCTTCCATATTTTCGTCACAAAAACAATACAATACATTTAGACAAAACAAGACACAAATATACTGTATCAATCTTCTCCATTTTCTCAAAATGGCCATTTTTCCCTTCACCCTATCTGCCTAGGGATGAGCAGATTTGCTCCCTTCCTATCTAGGGACGGGCAGCTTTTTTTCGTCACTTACCCCTGAGTGTCCCGGGGCTCCCAGTATGGGCCACCATCTGCCACAGTCCAGCTGCAGCAAAATAACTGGGGGGTGATGAGCAACTTGTGTACATTGATACAGCAGGAGTGGGAGCCCTTTATTGTAGGACAGGAGGGGTATATATACGTTACACACAGCTTATCTTTATTAATATAAAGTAGATACAGCAGTCAACCAATAAGGAATCTCCACACTTAATGGCTTGCTGGCTTTACTTCATAAACCACTCCCTCTGGCAAAATGCCAGGCGCCATCTTGACTTGTTTACAGACCCTAACACTGCATATGTCAGTGTGGTCGGATTTGGGCTTGGCTTCGTGTCCCATAGTGGTCTGCTGGATGAAAGAAGCAGTCCTGTGCCAGAGCCGGAGCTCTGGTGGGTGTCTGCTGTAGCAGGATGGATCTACACCTACTGTTAGCCTGGACCCCATGCAGTCGGTGTGGGTGGATATGGGCCAGGCCTGAGCTCTGGCATGGGTCTGCTGGTCATCAGAAGAGATGGTTCTGTGCCAGAGCCTGAGCTTCAATGGATGCCTACTGGTGATTAGGTGGACCTTGGGCCACCCTGGGACTGGGAACACCGCATTTTGGTGTGGACAGATCTGGGCTGGGCCTGAGCTTCCACAGTGGTCTGGTGATCAAAAATTTGGCAGATCCTAAGCCATGCTAACAAAGAGAAGGAGAGAGAAAACTCCAATTACTAACATATGTGATAAAAAGGAAAAACACAGCAGACACTACAGAAATACAGAAGATAATTAGAAATTATATTGAAAAGTTGTACTCCAATAAAATAGAAAATATCAAAGGCATTGACAAATATCTAGAGTCAGATGATTTGCCCAAATTGCATCAGGATTATACACACAATTTAAACAGATCAATTTCAAGTGATGAAATAGAAGACACAACCAGAAGCCAACCAACCAAGAAAAGCCCAGAGCCAGATGGATACATAGCCCAGTTCTATAAGACCTTTAAATAATAAATAACACCAATACTCTTCAATTTATTTCAGGCAATAGAAAAGAAGGGGCACTTTCAAATTCATTCTATAAGTACAATATCACCCTGATTTCAAAACCAGATAAAGACACATCAAAGAAAGAAAACTCAGATCAATATTTCTAATGAACATAGAGACAAAAATTCTAAATAAAATTCTGAAAAATCAAACACAAAAACAAAAAAAAATGCAAGGTTGGAATGCAAGGTTGGTTTAACATATGGAAATCAATAAATGTAATCTATCACATCAATAAACTTAAATATAATAACCATATGATCATCTCAATAGATACAGAAAAATCATTTGACAGAATACAGCACCCCTTAATGTTTAAAACACTAGAAAAACTATGGATAACAGGAACATATCTCAATATAATAAAAGCTCTCTATGCTAAACCCCAGGCCAACATCATTCTAAATGGAGAAAAAATTGAAAGCATTCCCTATAAAAACTGGAAGAAGAAAGGATGCCTTCTTTCACTACTTCTACTTAACATAGTTCTTGAAACACTGGCCAGAGAAATTAGACAGATGAAAAAAATTAAAGAGATACAGATAGGTAAAGAAGAGCTCAAATTAGCACTATTTGCCAGAAGAAATGATTTTATACCCAGAAGACCCAAAAATTCCACCAGAAACTTCTAGAATAATAAATAAATTTAGCAAAGTAGCAGGATACAACTCAACATCCATAAATCAAAGGAATTTCTGTATATCAGTGACAAATACTCGGAAAGGAAACTATGCCATTTATAATAGCATCTAAATAAAAATAAAATAAAATACTTGGGAATCAACTTAATTAAAAAGGTGAAGGACCTCTACAATGAAAACTTCAGAACGCTAAAGAAAGAAATTTAAAAATAAATCCTTGGAAGATAGAAAGATCTAACTTGTTCTTGGATAGGCATAATTAATATTGTCAAAATGACCATACTACCCAAAATATTATACAGATTTAATGCAATTCCAATCAAAATCCCAATGACATTCCTCATTGAAATAGACTTAACAATTATAAAACTGAATGCACATAATTTCACACCACAAAAAAATAAATCAGTTATTAACACAATGGAAAAAAAGAAATAATTTTATAATAATACTTCCACTGTATTAGTTTTATGTTTCCATAAAATATACTGGATACTAGACACCTTGTAAAGAAAATGAGTTTAATTATCTCACAGTTTGAGAGACTGAAAGTTCAAGACTGGGTGTTCCTGTCTGTGCAAAGTCTTCTGAGGGCCCAACTTGCTGTGTTCCCATATGGTGGTGAAACAAAGTGTATCCAGCTATATGCAGAAGGAATGAAGCATATGGCATGGATTTGCTTGTAACTACTCACTGATGAGTGAGCTATTTCAGTTAATAAGAGCTGCATTTATCCTTTCCACATTGAGGACATCCCCAATAACCTAGTCACCTCTATCTAAATTCTACCAGTTAAAAGGTTCTGTCCTTCTAGAAATTACTAGCCTATTTACATTTTTTTTCTTTGTTTAGTGTTCACTTGATTTATTTTAATAAAGAATATACTCATGAAAACACCACCCTGGTTAAGAACTAAAACATTACTGTGACTGAAACACTATCTTCTCAAGCCCTTAGTAGTCACTATCCCCTACTCCCTAAAGATAACTATTTTCCTGACTTCTACCATCATCAATCAGGTTTTTCTGGTTTTTTCCTGCTTTTAAATTTGATGAAACTGTACTGATATATATATATATAAAATTATATTTGATGTAAGTGGACTGATATATATATATATATATATATATATATATATATATATATATATTCTTTTTAGTGTCTTGTATCATTCACTTAACATTATATTTGTAAGATTCTTCCATGTTGTTTTTATATACATGTATTGATTGGGTTATTTGGGTTATTTTTTAGTTTTTAGCTTTTTGAGTTCTTCACATATCCTGAAAATTAATGTCCTATCTGAGGTGTGGGTGATAAAGATTTTCTCAAATTCTGTAGGATCTTTCTTTATGCAGTTGATTGCTTCCTTTAATTTGCTTTTTAGTTTGATGTCATTACATTTATATTTTTGAAAATATTTTTTAATTATACTTGGGCACAATACCTTTATTTATGCTGAGAATCAAACCCAGGCCCTAACATGTGCTAGGCAAGGGTTCTTCAGCTAAGCCACAACCCCATCCCCTACATTTATTTGTTTTTGCTTCTTTTTAGTTATACATGACAGTAGAATTCATTTTTATATAATTATACATAAACTTACCATGCTATTTAAATCACAGCAAATGCTTTAATAATACAAATCAAGAATGCCTAGTAAAACTAAAGCTTTTGGTCAGTATTTTGTTGTTGCTGTTGTTGTTATTACCAAAATGCCTGAGAAGTGCAACTAAGAGGAGAAAAACTTTATTGTGTTGCATGGTTTCAGAGGTTGAGTTCACCACTCTGGGTCCAAAGTCAGTGTAGAACAATAACTAGTCAAAGCAGTGGAATAAGTAATGAAAAATCTCTCAGAAAAGAAAATCCCTGGATTTGATGGCTTCATGGTAATTCTACAAATATTTTATGAAAAACTATCACCAGTCTGTCTCAAAATTTTTAAAACAAAAGGAAAAAGAAAAGAAAGGAACACACTCTAGTTCATTCTATCAGGCAACCAAACCCTGATAACAAAACCAGAAAAAGACACCTGCAAGAAAAACAAACAATTAAAAAAAAACCCAAAAACTATAGACCAACCTCCCATGTGATCTCTGATGAAAATGTCCTCAAGATATTATTAACAAACTGAATTCAACAGCATATTAACATGATTAGATACCATGATACCATTGGATTTTTTATGAAACCAAAGATTGTTTCAACACATAAAAAATGTTCAATACAAATCATTATATGAATAGAATGAAGAAAGAAGTATTTAAGCAAATTCAATACCCTCTTTTGATTAACAATAATTAAAAAAAATAAAAGGTGTTTGACAGAGATTCCCAAAACAAATTTGATAATTGAACTGAAAGATAAAACAATAGAAGTTATTGAGTCTGGGACAAAGGAAATAAATTGTTAAAAAAAAATGAACAATGTGTAAGGAACTTGTGGGATAACATCAAAAAATAAATGTGTATATTGTGTCTATCCCAGAATGAGAAGACAGAAAGGGGCACATATAACATTAAAAGAAATAATAGCTAAAAACTCTCAAATTTTATTTAGATGGACTGGAGTTGTAGCTCAGTGGTAGAGCACTTTCCTAGCATTTGTGAGGCACTGGGTTGGATTCTCAGCACAATATATATATATATATAAATGAAACAAATGTCTGTTGACAACTAAAATAAAATTAATTTCGGCATGAATATAACATATTCAAGAAGTATAGTAAGTTTAAAGTAGGAAAAATTCAAAGGAACCCACAGGGGACATTATAGTCAGACTTTAGGGAGATGAAGACACAATTGGGAAAACAGCAGGAGAGATTCTGCATGTATCAGAGGAGCTTTAACAGTAAGAATATAGTCTGATTTCTTTTGATTAACAAAATCACTAGGCAAATTAGGAATAGAAGAAATCTATCTCAACCAAATCCCTACCTGAAAATCTCGTGGTAAAAATGTCATTCAGTGGTAAAAGATGGAATCATTTTATTTAACATAAGAAGAAGGTTAGGATGCTGCTCTCCTCATTATTAGTCTTCATAGTACTGGAAGATCTAGTCACAGAAATTAGGCATGAAAAAAAAACATCAAGAAGAGATAAAAGATACCAAAAATAGGGAAGAAATAACTAAAATTAGTTCAGATGGCTTGAACTTACATGCAGAAAACTGTAAAGATTTCACACAGAAAAAAATTATGTTAGAATTAATAAGCAAATTAGTAAAAGTAGCAGGATACAAGCAACACACCAATATTACTTCATAATAGCTAAACCAGAAGTAACAACAATATCCTTTGATAGATGGACAGATAAGAAGGGCTGTGTATACAGACAATTGAATGTTATTCTCACTTTCAAAAGAAAGAAATTCTATCATTCACTACAGCATATGGAATCCTGAGGAAATAATTCTTTGGGAAATACTTTCAAAAGATAAATAATAAATTATTCCACATACTTAGAGTAGGTACTTAGAGTAGGAATAATCATAGAATTATAATGTAGATTGGTGATTACCATGGATGGGGGTGAAATGGTGACTAGGCATTTAATGGGTACATAGCTTTAATTTTATAAAATGCAAAGAGGTTCCGAGGTGGCTGGTGGTGGGGTTGCATGATAATTTGAATGTAGTCAACAACACTAAATTGTACACTTGTCATGTATAACTAAAAAGAACATATAAAGAAAAAACAGGATAAAATATTTATATATAATTCATCATAATACAAACTGGAAAAACATTCCCAGAACGTGTGTGTGTGTGTGTGTGTGTGTGTGTGTGTGTGTGTGTATAACTGAAGTTTTCAAGATAACTGCTGTAGATAAATGCTGAGAATAAGGAGGGTGTGAATCACTGTAAGGTGGGATAGTGGAGAGCTATACAGAACAGAAAGAGCTGTTGAATTTAATCAGTGTGGACCTAACCAGGTGAGAGAAGTTTGGCAGAGCTTCTCTGTGGGCCCAGTGGAGCCTACAAGCCATGAATTTTGTTTTATACTAGTCTACAAAATTGCATGGGTTTCTTGAGTTGCACTCAGCAGCTTGGAAGTCTGAGAGATTGAAAGGATTAAAGAGTACAATGATTTTGCTTCTTTCCCAAGAAAATTCGCAATCTTTGCACATAAATTTAGAAATTGGTTATCAAATAATATATCTATAGATAATACAACCAGTTGAAAAAAAAAAGAAAATAGCAACTAGAGAAAGCAAGTGAGATAGAGAATGCTTAATCTGTCAACGTCATGAAGGAAAAACAAAAGTAAAAACTAAAGCTTTCATAGGGTTTTTAGTACTGACAAAGAAATGTGGTTATACTAGTGAAGGCAAGAGGTAAGTTTGATATTAAAGACTATTTGAGTGAATTAAATGATTAATTTGAAAAATTTTTTAAAGACCTTAGTATTCTATGTGGACCATTAGCATTTTGGGATTCAGACATGTAAGTAGAATGTTTTCTGTCTCAAAGTTGTCTAATCTAAAGGAAAATCTACATTTATAATTATCTAAAATATAATTTTAATTATCAGTTTTTATAAATTTTATAATTGGATTGTATATAGACCAATAAGAATCATAGAAATGGAAAAGACAGAAATTATGTTAGACTAAAAATATTTACATGTGTTGAACAAAGTGAAAAACTATATGTCAGAAGTTTTAAAAAGCAAGAGAAAACAATTAAAATGAAATAAAAAATAAGGTATTTGAGTTTAATTTTTGGTTTGCAAGCTTTTAAGGATATACTAAAGAATGCTGAAGTAGGTCTAAATATTAAATTACAAAGGAGGAAAATATCATGTCAAAATGCATTTCTTGTTAATAAGAGATCATAATCAGCCAGGCACAGTGACACATACCTGCAAGCCCAGCAACTCAGGAGGGAGGTTGAGGGCAGTAGGATCAAAAGTTTAAGGCCAGCTTCGGCAATTTAGAGAGACATTATCTCAAAATAAAATAAAACAAAATATAAATGATGGGGATGTGGCTCAGTGGTAAAATTCCCCTGCATTCAATACCCAGTACTTGAAGGAAAAAAAAAAGTTCAGAATGTAAGAAAACAATAACATTTTGAACAACCAATAAAAAAAAAATGTACAAAAAAAGAAAGCAATGACATTAGTAATATTATTATTTCGAACACTGTACTTTTTTTTTTTACAACAGAATCATACAGTGATAGAATATTTTTAGAAAATTATTTTTAGAAAGAATATACTTTTAAAATAATGGATGAAAATAGTAATGTCTCAGAAAGAATATTTAATGGCAACAAGACTTAATGAAAGATTTTATAGCCACCTAAAGGTGAATATGGAGATGAAGGAAAATCCTCAAGAAGCTTTCATTTGAAGATATGCATGGAGCTTAATGAATTATTGAATTTAGGTACATGTGAAGGCACAGGTTAACTAAGGGTCTGTCTTGCTACTGAGGAATAATGGGGACAAACATCTATATATTCTCTTTTTCTTTTTTATATTTTATTTTTGGAAACAATCGTGTTTCAAGTTCTGATAGAAATCCTGATTTAGATTCTTGTGATGGTCTACTAATTGCATTTGGTGAAATTATGACAGCTGTTTGATTTAAAGATAAAGATTTAAGTAAAAATTTATGATAACCCCCCAAAAAAAATCCAGAAACAAAAAAAGACAAAATGACCAAAAGCCAAAAATTGAAGAAGAAAGAGAATGAGAAATTCAGGGACAGAGGTTTATAAAAGCTACCATGAAAAATGTATCAGGAATTCACTGTTTATGTTTTATATTGTGGTTCAATAGGGTCAATTATAATAATGAAGATAAGCAATTAGAAGTCTAAAATATAGTATTTTTGTTACTTTTGTTTATAAACCCATCTTTTCTCATATGTAATTTAAGAGACTTCAGCATTAACCTTCTTGACTTCATATTTAGGAACAATGTATAAAGACACAGTTTTGGAATATCAACAACTCAAAGAAGAAGTTACTAAAAGCCCAGAGTTTTTTTCTGCCATAATTGCTTTTTTTAAAGACATTTGTCTCTTGAATCATGTAGGGAAAAAAGTTACAAAGTTGTTAAAATATCACTACTTTTTGTAACTGCCCACATTTATACCTACAATGATGTATTTATCTGTTTACCTTTTTCTTTTGTAACATGGGTGAAACAACTAACTAAAGTTCTCTCCATTCAAACTGGGTGATTCTTTTTGTAAATGTGTTTCTTAAGCCCTAAATGTTTTCTGCTCATGCTTATTATTTTTGACTGATTTTATATTAACTTTACATGCAAATCTTAATGCTTGTCACAAAAATGAACACACATGTGAACTAAGCAATATGCTAGAATTTAAAGAGCAAGTGCTATAACTCTAAAATACATTAAACATTTCTATATGACATAAAGAGAATTCTGTGAAAATAGATAAGCTATGTTAAACAATTGGAATGTTTAAAGAATTAATCATCTCTATTACTTATTGAGTTAAATTACTTTTTAATAATTAGAATATAAATATAGATAATTATTAATTGAAATTCTTGATATTTTGACTGTTTATAGCATGTTTAATAATCACAATTGGGAGAAGCACTTGTTTATTAAATAATATAAACTTATACATTTTAGTGAAATTTATTGTAGATATTTATAATGTTTGTGCATGCATATGTATTAATGCTGAAAACAATTATTTTCTTTTTAAAGATACTTTCCTCTTAGATATTAATGTAAGGAATTCATGACTTGGGCATATAAATATTTATCTTATGAAGAATTTTATTTAATAAATGTTTTAACAAGAAATATTAATATAATGGAATGACAGGTAATTAGATACATTCATTTCTTCAGTGATGACAAATCATTACTTTCCATTTAATATTACAAACTATATTTTACTGAATTTTAGTGGCACATTCTGTTGTGCAAATATCATGTTTTTTTTATTGTTACTACTTATCACTATAAATTTTTTTTCACGTGCATTTTAGGTCTCTGAAGGGACCACTAGCAATTTTTGATCAGAAACCACATTTTACACTTTTAAAAATCTATTCTGAAAGGCCTTGTTATTGTTAGCATAAAAAAAAACTGAATTTGAGTTACTAAACCATCAAATTATTTTTAATTATGAAGTCTGCATTAGCAAGATATTGTTATTTTAAGAAATTTATATGTAACTATCTCCAAGCAGAGCTTTGTGTAATTTAGATCAAATGTTGTTATAAAGGGAAGTGTCTCTGAGTATACGTAGGATAAACAAGGATTATCTAAGGCAATACAGAAAGTGAGAATTGAGAAATGAGTGAGAATTGGAAGTTGGTTTAATGAGGAGAACAAGAGACAAGGGGGTTCAGAGGACAGCATGGCATTGAAGAGCTGCTGAAAAGAGGATCTAGATTGAAATAGCTGATGATGGCAAAGGAGGAAAAAGTAAAATATAAGTTACATAATCCCTCCAATACACAAAAATGCCAGAAAAAATCTTTGAGCTTCAAAAAATATATAGTATGCATACCAATTGAGACTTTGATCCAATTCTAGTTCAATTTAGTGTAATGGAATTCTCAGAATATAGATTGGAATATTAAATATAAAGTGTTATTAAATTTTGGTTGTTTAATGGGAATAGTATGTCAAACTAAGGAATATCCAAGATAATTGAAATCCCAAGTGAATCATAAACATATGCAAGTCATTGAGATTTTATAAATTGGACTATCAGAGATTCAAGCCAAATTTTTATAACATACAATTACTGGTGGAAGAAAATGATTGCAAAAATGTGGTACATTTAATTATAAGGGATCCAATCAAGACCTTTTTTTAAAAAAAAATTAGTTGTATATGGACTAAATGTCTTTAGTTGATTTTATGTGATACTAGGATGAACCCAGTGCCTCAGACTTGAAAGGCAAGTGATCTACCAATGAGCTACAACATCAGCCAAATCACAACTTCTTTACATTGAAATGTTCAAGCTTTCATTATAAGACAAATGAAAGTTGGCCACACATGCCTGTTATATGTAAACTATAGGCTGCTTTACGTTTAAACAGGGAACTGAAATCAAGCAAGAAATCAGGCAGTCAATCCTCTTTCTTGCAGACTAAGAGGTGCCAGCCTGGTCTCCGCCTAGAAGTCTCAACATAGCTGGATAGATGTGATGAGAGACTAAAAGAAAAGACCCAGGCAACCTACAGGGCTTATATTGCTAAAGAGCATAGTGCACTTAGACCAAATTGTTCCTGAGAGGAAAATTATATAAAGCCTGTAGCCAGTATGAGCTTTCAGAGCAGCAAAGCATCTGGCTATGTGTTTGCATATATTCTGTTCATTGCTCAGCTTCAAATTCATTGCTTCTTTTCCTGTGATCTGTTTTTCACGGAATCACTTCAACTCATAATTCTTTCTCTGGTCTCTCACTCTCTTGAAAGAAAAAAAAATATCTTGACTTTTAAAATAATTGACTTGTAGTATTCAATATAAGTATTAGAAATAACATAGGCTTCAATGAGACTGTTAAGCATCTATGAAGATAATGCATTTTGACTTGTGTCATTATACAAAAAGAGAATATCATGTTATTTTACAGAAAAGTGGGTAATCTTTTCCCAGTAGGACATGTTTACTCAGATATTTTACTGCAGTTTGCTTTCTGAAAAAGATTACAGTAATTGTGCAATGAGGTTTTTCTACTACAGCAAATACCCCTCATTGACATAAATAATGGTGGCTGGATGTTCTAGCTAATCAACAGTTATGGAGTTTTATAGAACTTAGAGCTGATGGTACCTTTACTATCATTTTCATTTTACTAAGAACCCTTGGCTATACTTTGAAAGTTCACTATTGCCATTTTCTTTTGAATCATACACATGAAGGCAGAAAATCACAAACTTTCAAGATGTACAAAGGGAAAAGTGAGAGTAGAAATTCAAAGTGGTGGGTGGAAGATGGGAGGGAAGAGACAGAGAAAGAGAAAAAAATCAATGCTACAGAGAAAAGAGAAAGTGTCAGTTGTATGAACAACATTGACATCAAACTCTGTGAAGAAAAGAAAAAATCTAGTCTGGATTTCAGGAATAGGTGTTTTAAGATTGCTAGGAAAGGGCCTGAGGAGGAAATGCACTTAAGATAACAGTGAGCTAAGTTTTTTTTTTTTTTTTCCCCACAAACCTAGGAAATAGGCCAAGGACCTCACATAAAAATCAAGATCCTTGGGAGTCACTGTGTGCACGTGCGCAAATACACACACACACACACACACACACACACACACACACACACAAAGAAACACATTCCCACACAGGTCGAGAAAGGAATGAACCATTATTGCATGTAAATACCTCATTTAAAAAGGAACAAAAACAACACTACAATTACAAATAGAATTCACTGTCAAAACTTTTAAGCTGTCAACCATGATTTGATTATTACACACTGTACATATGCATAAATTTATCATACTGCAATCCATAATTAGATGTAAACATTACTTGTCAATTAAGAGTTACAAATTATAGGAATAGTAGAATGAGAAGTTGATACATGCTGCTGACTGAAATGAATGCAAATATACTGGAGAGGTCTTCAGGGGATAAGTGACTATTTTGTGAATTAATTTCATTAAAATAAAATAAAAATTACTGTCACTATGTACTTGGAATTCCTGGACTAAAGACTGTGAATGAAGATAGTACTTGTATTTCTAGATGCTCTATGCATACACTTGACAGCCTTAACAATTTTAGAATTATGTAAATTAAAAAAAAATAAAATTGAACTAAGTTTGATAAATAAAATCAACAGCAGAGAGATGAAAGTAATCAAATAAATAAGTTGGGGTCATTAGAATGTATATGAAACAAGGAATATTTTCAACAGCCAAAAAAGTAACAGTGCTTAGATTTTAAAGTCATGGTTTTTTTTAATTTTTGTAAACTAAAAGGAAAGATAGAAATTGAGATGTATATGAAATTGATCACTAGAAACCTCAGATATAATTGTCAAAAAATTTTCTTTGTATAACTCTTTGGGGAAGAAAGTGAAGACAGATAGCTGAAGAAATAAATATATATTTTTATTAAGGATATTTTCACAGCAGTCCCTCCAATTATCTTATATCTCAGTAACAAGAATAATTCTAAACCACAGATGCAGGAGATATTTCTACTTGAGTTTAGAATATGGTATGGTTTTTATGCTCAATTTAGTTAAGACATTTATTAAGTGAATAAAATGTAAATATTACACTATTAAAATATTTGGTGGAAATAAAAATTATACTTAGTTTTTGAAATGAAAGATTATGTCCAAGAATAGTTTCTGTCACAGATGTCTTTAACTTTGTTATCAGAATTCTGGGCTCCAAGTAATAAAGGGAGAACACATTATTTATATTTATTTCCTTTGTTACCTTTGGCAAATTGTAATGATTTTATCTTTTTTATAATTATTTAAGTTATTCTCATAAGATTGTCCTATGTTAATTAAAATGTCTGCAATCCAGAGTGTGCTTTCTTTGCCCAGTTGTCAGCCCAGCTCGATTTCTGATTCCATCATTAAAGATTCCATATTGTGAGGATAATCTTTAATCTCATATAAAATAACTTTGGGGAGAAGCTGAAGATACTACTGTGACCCAATTATATGTGTTTTCTTAAAAATTAAAAAATCATATTTCTTTTTTCATGAATCCTTGCCCTCTCTTTTCTTGGTAAAATGTATTACAGAAAACAGCAGGAATCATACAGTCCCAACTTTCAAGCACCCATTTTTAAGAGTTGACACTGAGTTGGGCATGATGGTGCATGCCTGTAATCCTACCAGCTTGTGAGGCTGAGACAAGAGGATAGAGAGTTCAAAGCCTCAGCAAAGGAGGGAGAGAGAGAAGGAGAGTGGGAGAGAGGGAGGGAGGGAGGTAGAGAAGGAGGAATCCTCTCATTATAGACAATATATAAACCCCAAGAGCACTCACCCAGTGACCGTCCTCCTCCAGTCACACCCTATAGTTTCAAGGACTAATCCCCATCAGTGCATTTATGAACTGATTAGGTAAAGGGAGCATCTCATAACCCAATCATTACACTTCTGAACTTTCTTGCATTGTCTCACACATAAGTTTTCGGGATGTATCTCAGATCTAAATCATAACAGTGGCATAATCTAACAGGACAATGAATTCAAGTTCAAAAATAAAAGAGAGTGAAGATGAGCCTGTGTACTCAAAGGCAATAGGAAGAATATCTATCAGGGCTTTCTAGAGAAATTAGATGTATACATAAAATAATTGGCTATATGGCTGTGAGGGCTTATAAATCCAAAATGTGCAGAGTAGGGCCACAGCATGGACACTCAGGAAGCATTTGAAACTGCAGTTTTGAAGCAGAAGTTTTCCTCTACAGAGATCCTAATGTTTTTCAGGCATTTTAACTAATCAGATGAGGCTAACCCACATAATTGAGTGCGATTTCTTAAAATTAGGTCATCATTTTTGTTAACCACATCTATGAATGCCTTCACAATGTTTGGTTAAATAGATGGCTCCTCTAGCTTAGTCACATTGACACTAAAATTAAGCATCAAAATACCCATTAACCTCATGTTCAAACATTCTCCAGCCCAGTTAGCTTTCATGAATAAGTCCTCTAAAACTTAATGCCATAATACTATTTGTCCCTATTATGTATGTCTGCAGTGTATTACAAATTTAATTAAAGAGAAAAATATTCCAGTATAAGGTCAAGGTACTAGGAAGCCCATGCTCTCTCTCAGCTGCAAGGGAAGGACCTGATTCAGATCTCTCTTCTTGCTTCCAGTACCTGATTTTGGCTTAATGGAGCATAATCCAATCTTTGCACAATGCATCACAGTGTACATGTTCTTTCCTACATTTCTTCTTTTTATAAGAACTTTAGTCATGTTGAATGATATGCTCTGTCAACTCTTATGTGACTTCATCTTGTCTTTACTAATTTCTATATGTCTGCAATGACCCTATGCCCCCCAAATCATATTTTTAAATATTTGCTTTAGGATTTGGATACATGACTTTTCAGGGACAGTTCCACCCATAACATAGGGATTGGGAAGAGTTTGCAAAATATGTTTTTCTTCTCTTTTTGAGCACTGCCATATGTTTTCTATGAACACTGACAGAGTCAATCTTCTTCAGTTGCTGTAATGTTCTCTGCCCAGGACACTTCTTTAAGATGCCTTATATCCTGACTTACAGTGGGCCTTGATGAATGAGAAAATGTGCAAGGAAAACAGATGAAGGATATTTGTGTAAAGTGAGGAGAGGACTGAGATCCAGGTGAGGGTATGTCTTCACTTGGCTTCTAAGATTCTCATCTTGAACTCACTGAATGCAACAAATAAATAGCACTGCTACTGTGAGAACTTCTCATTTTGACTTTCTTTGGGTCATTGATAACTGCTCCCTTTTCTCACCTGGCCCATCCCTTGCTTTTCTCCTAAATAACATGTATGGCCTTTTAATTATCCCATTTTTAAAATAAAACCTCCTAATAATGAAAGACTTTCTCTTTACTATTAATAACCATGACTGAAACAAATGCTTTCCAAACATAAATTATACTATTTCTAATGGATAAAGAATTAAAAATGTGTAACACAAAAATGTACCATCAAGATTCAGTGAATGTTACACCAATGAAAATGTATGCTATTTCCCCTTCAAAGCCATTCTTCATTGGTTAACAATTTTGAAATTTCATTGGTTTGTGTCCTCTTGATTAACCTTTTCAGTCTTCTTTGTGCTTTCTAGCTCCTGGTGTATGTGGTCAGATCTGGCAAATATTTACTTCAGTTGCCCTTTGGTGCCTTTACCAAGGGCCCAAAGCAATGCAGCTGATGAATTCTGGACTGGGATCCCTAGAAGGTTGAGCCAAAAACATTTTTTTTCGCCTTGTAAGTTAATTGTTTCAGGTATTTTATTATACCAATACAAAGTTGACCAATGAACATAGTATTAGAATGTAATTTCACCTTTTAATCCATAACTTTATTATTGAAAATAATAACCTATGATTGTATCTTTTTTAAGTTAAGCCCTGACAATGTCTGCGGTTCAATGTATTATAATTATCGATATGGTTGATTTTAAATCTGCCATCTGACATTTATCTTCTGTTTGTGGCATCTAAAATCTAGTCTTTTTTCACTCTTTTGTTTTGATTAAATTGATAATTTTTCTATTTCTATTTTTCTGCATTATTGTTTAATAGATATATATTTTGTCCTGTAAAAATATGCAAATTGAGAGTGATATTCAAAGATAAGCCTTAATTTAGGATCCATCCTATAAAACAAAAATATTTTTACAATCAATATAACTGTCAATCTTGTGATAACCACATAAACTGGAAATAACCCTCTCAGAAAAAAATTATGATATTTACAAATGCTATATAAAAATAAAATAATAATGCTTCTACAGCAAATCATATGATAATAACTACATGACTTTCAGGAAAGAAAGGATTCTATGATTCTACAACAAAGACAAAACTGACCATTAAAAATTTTAATGAAAATTATATAGACTTTATTAGAATGAAGAACTTTTGTTCATTTACTAGTAAAGTTATAATATGAAGAAAATGAAAAGGCAAGCCACAGGTTTATAAGTAACATTTCCAAGTAAGGGGGAAAAATTATATATTATTACCATCTGCCAGAAGGGCTGTACTTGGCAAATCTAACAATATCCAATGTTTGCCATAATATTAAACAAACAGAGTATCTTGTATTTCTGTGGAAGTGTACATTGGCAAGTTTTTGGACAACATGTTGCAATGTATTTTGTTAAGTTTACCATAAGTATCAAAAAATACCACTTCATGCAAAACATAAAATTTTGTCTACCAAAATACAAATGCAAAATGTTTATAGCAGCACTATATTTAAGAACCTAAACTTGAAACAAATCAAAATACCCATTAAGAGGTCAATAGGTTATAATAAATTTATGCATTAGAATATGATATAGTTATAAAAATGACAACTAATAATTATTCATTGCAGCATAAATAAATCATGTAGGTATAATATAAACTAAATAAGACTTATACAAGATTACAGTCATAACAAATACATGGTCCTAGGAATTAGAGTGGTGGTTGGAGTGAAATAGACTCCAGAGAGCCATTAAGTAGGGGGCGAGAATTAAAACTCCTGGGAGATGAATGTTTAAGTGTATGCACAGGTCAAATTCACTAACTTATTAACTCAGTTCTTTCACTCTTTACTTTTCTAATTTAAACCTCTATTATAAATTGTAAATAAACTGTTTTTGTCAATTTTTTTCACTACTGTGACATATCTAACAAGAAGAATCAGAGGAGAAAAAGTTTATAGAAAAAGTTTTTGAGACTCATGGTTTCAGACTATAGAAGGCTGGCGGAACATCATGGTAGAAGAGTGTGATTGAGAAAAGAGATTAAGGACATGATCAGGAAGCAGAGAAACTCCTCTCACCGATACAAATTATATGCCCTGTAACCCACCTCCTCCAGCCACAGGCTAACTGCCTTTGGTTACCACTCAGTTAATCACCATCAGGGGATAAATTTGCTGATAATGTTAAGGTGCTCATAACCCAATCATTTCACCTCTAATACTTATTGTATTGTCTCATACAAGAGTTTCTGGGGTACACCTCACATCTAAATCATAACAAACAGCACTATATATTAGAGAGATTTTCTTAAAACAACAGTCACTTAATTAATGGAAGAAAAATTGCTGCTTGATTTATTCAGAGTTTTACCAATTATTGTTTATCATACTGCTACCAAAATATTTAAACTTTCCAAATAATAATGACATTCAGCCATTGTAATTCTTATGATTTTTTGTTAAGTAAAGAAAATTTATTTCATCATATCACATCTTTCATACTGTCTTATACAAACTGGTATATATTTCCAACTTAAGCTGCAGGTTTCATTTTTAATAACTTTTTTAAATTTCTCTTTTATATTATAATGTTTCATTATGTCAGCTTTTTTGAACTTGTATGTAAATAAGTTATTTGTATAAGAATACTTAAGGGCATTTCTGAATATTTTCCACCAAAAGAAAATAAATATATGGTATAGAGTAAAATTGGAGTGAGAGATCACTGGATTAATCACTGTATACAGTAGTAATTGCAATAATCATTAGAGTTAACAGGGAATGACAATCCAGGGGGAATATAAATAAATAATCAACCATGGACAGTGCATAAAATCACAGATTATAATGAATAGTTTGACACACATAAATAGAATCAAGGAGTTGGTAGTGAGAATGGTCACCTTATACAAGATGGTCAGGAAAGACCTGTTCAAATATGTGAAATTTTAGACAAGATATAAAGTTAAGAATGAGTAATTCATGTGGAGGCTGAGACAAAATGAGATTCAACACTCAGCACACAGGGAAAAATTAGTATTTTTCACAAATGGCTCTGAAGGAATGTGATGACCAATGAATGTATCATCGGGGGCAGCTGTGGCTCAGACTCCAACAATGCATCCACCACTTCAGTGTCTGCTCCTAGTACTAAACCAACCTCCCATTCATAACTGCTCTGGCATCTGATACCAGGGGTACAAAAATCAGCATTTTCAAAACTGTCTCCACATATCTGCAGGTGTCATTCTTGCATTTACTTGTGTTGATGCTGGTCTTCAACCCTCCTAGTAGTTCATCTATGCTGCCCTATTTAATGTCTTGTACCTCTCAGTATATTCAGTAGTCCCTCCTACCATTTCCAAAAGGATAGTTCTAGGATATTTTTTCTATTAATTAATTTATTTTAATTTGGTATATATGATAGCAGAATGCATTTTGATTAATTGTACACAATTGCAGCACAGCTTTAGATTTTTATACTTGTACACTGTGTAGCGTCACACGGTATGTGCATGTTCCTAGGGTAATGATGTTCATCTCATTTCACCATCTTTCCTGTCCCCATTCACCCTCCCAACTTTCCCTCCCCTTTGCCCAATCAAAGTTCCTCCATTTTTCCCCATGTCTCTTCCTTCCCTGTTATGGATCATCATCCAATTATCAGAGAAAATTTGGCCTTGGTTTTCTTTTGGGGGAGGATTGGCTTACTTCGCTTAGCACAATATTCTCCAACTCCATCTATTTATCTGAGAATGCCATAATTTTATGCTCTTTTAATGCTGAGTAATATTCCATTGTGTATATATACCACAGTTTATCCATTCATCTATTGAAAAGTATCTCAGTTGCTTTCACAATTTAGCTATTGTGAATTGAGATGCTATGAACATTGATGTGGCTGCGTTACTATAGTATGCTGATTTTAAATCATTTGGGTGTAGACTGAAGAGTGAGATAGCTGGGTCAAATGGTGGCTTCATTCCAAGTTTTCTAAGGAATCTCCATTCTGCTTTCCAGAGTAGTTGCACCAATTTGCAGTACCACCAGCAATGTATGAGTGTCCCTTTTCCCCCACATCCTCATCAACATTTATTGTTTTCTGTGTTCTTAATAATTTCCATTCTGACTGGTGTGAGAAGAATTCTTAGAGTAGTTATAATTTGCATTTCTCAAATTTTTAGAGATGTTTTACATTTTTTCATATATTTATTGATCAATTGTATATCTTCTTTGAACTGTCTGTTCAGCTCCTTAGCCTATGAATTGATGAGTTTGTTTTTTTAATTTATTTTATTTTATTATTATTATTATTTTTTGGTGTGAAATTTTTTGAGTTTTTTATATACCCTGGAGATTAGTGCTCTATTGGATTTTGCGGGTGACAAAAATTTGCTCCTAAAATGTAGGCTTTCTGCTTACCTTATTGATTGTTTATTTTGCTGAGAAGAAGATTTTTAGTTTGAGTCTATCCCATTTATTAACTGTTTATTTTATTTCTTGTGTTTTTGGAGTCTTGATAAAGAAGTCAGGACCTAATCTGACATGATGAAGATTTGGACCTATTTTTTTTTATAAGCTCAGGTGTCTTGTCTAATTCTAATTCCTAGGTCCTTGATTCCCTGTAATATAAAAGTGAGAACTGAATTGCCTGTCACCACTAAGGCATGAATTACAGAACAGGTTTATTGGGGAAATTACTCCAAATTTAAGATTAACAAATAACAAGAAAACATGGTATTCCTTTATCTCTATGAGAGAATTATGAAGCTCTTTTCTAGAGTTTTACTTTTGATTTTTCAGCATGGAAAGAGCCTTTTAATGAAGGAAAAAAGATAAACTGTGTATGTGCAAGGTGCTCTAGATTCTCATTATTGTTGTTAATATGGATTGCTTATGATTTTGTGCTGCTTATTTCCTAGAGTCCTGAAGTTCAGGGGGAATTTAAGAATGACATGGAAATTCATCACTGATTCTTGGGACTCTGAGTTTGGGTTCAGCCTCTCCTATATTTAGAAAGAAATCTTCTGCAGGGAATGGTGGCATATAGCTGTAACCCCAGTGGCTTAGGAGGCTGAGGCAGGAGGGTCACAAGTTCAAGGCCAGCCTCCGCAACTTAGCAAGGCTCTGAGAAACTTAGTGAGAACCTGTCTCAAAATAAAATTTAAAAATTGCTTGGTATGTAGTTCCATGGTTAAGAATCCCTGCTTTTGATCCCTGGTTAAAAAGAAAAAAGAAAAATAAAAGTATCCCTAAGTTCGAATTAAAAAATTAAGCACACCTGATCCAATTTCATTAATATCAATGCTTTCTCAGAAAGCATTTCTCATGAATCCATGAATCAAATGTGTGACATCTTCTTGAGAAATATACATGCCACCATATCAGGCCATATGATATTTGGAAACTTTCATGCCAAATCAAGCATAATGTTCATTTTTATGTTTTTGTTTGTTTTTTATTTTTTGTTTAACCTTTCTACATGATAAAAATTCCTGCCACAAAATTTGAAAAAATGCAAAGATTTCAGGGGAAAGTTCTTAATTTTGAAATTTGGGAGAAATGTTTGAGAGTTGGGATAATTATATAAGAGTATAGATTCATTGACTATCTAAATGTCACTTGGCAAAAAAAAAGAAAGAATTTTGTTATGACAAAAATATGTGTGGGTTTTTAAAGATCAGTTTTTATTGAGATTACATGAAATTGAAAATATACATTTTTATATTGTTTTGGAAGTTAAAATTTTATACCTTTTTAAATATTTCAGTGTGTCTTCTTTCATTTAAAAACATAGACCAGTCTTTGTTATAATAATACTCCAATTCTACCCTTATTATAATGCTAATGTACAGCATTATATAGTGGATTTGCTTATATGTATAGTAATTCTATTTGTTCTGGTGTTAACACAGCAAACATTTCTTAAGTGCCTACATTGCTGAGTGTTCATTTATTGTCTGGTGATAAAACAGAGAGTAAAACAAATAAAGAAGCTTTTATGCAATTTTGTATCACTATAACCAATATACCTGACAAGAACAATTTAGAGTATGAAAAGTTTATTTTGAGTTCACTGTTTCACAGATGCAGTCAACCATGAGTTGACTCCATTGCTCTTGGCACAAATTGAGACTGTAAACTGTGGTGGAAGGTGTGGCAGAGGAAAACAGCCCAGGACATAGCAACCAAGAATTAAATAGAGCTTGAGAGCAGGAGCCACAGATAAGATAATCTTCAAGGGCATGCTCCCCATAATCTGTTTCCTCCAGTCACACCCTACCTGCCTATCCTTATCTCCATTAATCCACTAGAATTTTTCATCCATCAAATAAATTCACTGATTCAGTCATTTCACTTGTGAACATTCCTTACACATGAGCTATTAGAAGACAACTCTTATCCAAACCCCATCACAAACAAATCTATAATCTCCTGGAACCTACATTCTATTGGGAAGAAGTAAGGAATAACATATAACAAATGAATAAAATGGATAGTATGTCAGAATTCAATAGGGATTGTGAGAAAGACAAATCTTGGAAAATGGACTTCATATGTACTAGGGTTCAATTTAAAAGGTCAGGGAAAGGGCTGGGGTTGTGGCTCAGTGGTAGAGTGTTTGCCTAGCATGCACGAGGCACTGGGTTCAATCCCTGGCACCACATAAAATAAACAAATAAAACACAGTATTGTTTCTATCTACAACTAAAAATAATATTTAAAAAATATATCAGGAAGAGCCTTGGCTACACAGTGATTTATTGGTTAAGGGAAAAAAAAAAAGAGCAAGTGCTTTTAGTGTTCATTTATTATATATGGAAAAGCATGATAAACTTCTAAATCTTAAAAATCCTCAGGTAATTCTTGAGACAATCAATTAATTTTACAGTATGTGAGAATGTGCTTAATTTAGAAATAAATAAATAAATCCAGAATAAGAGGATTCTCTTTCTTAGACTACAGGACAATGAAAATAGATAGAAGCCATTATTTGAACAATTTATTTAGTTATACACCATGCAATATTTACACGATTAATTTGAAAATATGCTAATGTGGATTTTTTTTATTAAAATGTAAAGTGTACATCAAATACGGCAAATAATTTTGGAGAACAAAATAGTAAATATACCAAAACAAAAAAAATATATAGTAAAATAAATTATAATTTTAAGGATTTGAAGATGAATTCAATCACTTAAACCTAAAATAAGTATGACTATAGCATTTTTTCTCCCTTTTTAATATAAACAGGCTTTGGATTTCTAATAAGTTGGGTAAACATGAACAATAGAACCAATGTGCCATTCTATATTGGAAATAGATTGAAGTATTCTAAAAGTCAAGTAAAAAAGCTGTAACAATAATGCAATAATAACCTTAAAATATTCTTGGACAGCATAACATGGTAGGTCCCAGGGTAGGAAGCACTGGTAGTCTAGAGCAGAACAGGGTAAGACAGGACAAATTCAGGATAAACTGAGGCAGTACTTCCTATTTGAATATTTTTATTTTTTTCAAAAATCGTTTTGTCGGAATATGTCTCACCCTCTCACTGTTACAGGTTGTAACACTAATTAAAAGAGCAAAACACATATAAATATGTCAGCTTCAGTTCAAAGACTGAGGATCAGTCCATGTGGGCACTAGAACTTGTTTGGAGTGAACAGGTGGGTGGACTGTCACACAAGAGATCCTCTAAAATCTATTTGTTAGGTGATTTTGAAACCAAAAGAGGAAGTTCTGAGAAACTTTCAGGTCCTAGAACAGGAGTACAGGACATTCTTTCATGGGGAAGTCATTCAGGTTGGGGTTGGGAGCTGAACTGTCAACACGAAAGGGAGCTCAAAACCGAACCACACTCTATTAACTCTGAGGTCTTTACATATTCACCCTCACAATATTATTGAGAGGAACAAACATTGGGAGCCAATTTAATTATGCACCCCAATAATATTCTCTTAGATAAATAAGTGATCGGTGAGATGGATAATCATAATTCACATGCATAAAAACAGAATTATAACTTTTTTATCAACAGGGAAAAGAAAATTAAGAAGAGATACAAACATTGCAATGATAGAAAACATTGATTAGTTAGAAAAAGTATAGATAGAAATGTCAATATTCATATGATAAGAGTCTCAGACAAATAAAACATAGAGGTAGTAAAATGATAACTGAGTATTTAACAGAATTAAAAATAATTAAAAAATGAAGATCACTTACAAACAGTAGTGTATGAAAGAAAATGAATCCATCATTTGAGTAGTATTGTCAGTGTCTCAGTGTTCTTGTGCCTCTCTATCAGAACAATCAGATGAAGGTACATAACTTGGATGGGAACAACACTTGTTAACTCTTGTGCTGGAGCTTGTGGGAGGTCTCACGATGGGGACAAAATCCCAGGCTGACTTCAACATCCAGGTGTACAGCTTTTATGACATTTACAGAAGTAAGCAGGGAACCAGTTTCTTGATGTTTCCACAAGCAGAGGTAAGTTTTAGTTGTACCTGTTGTCTTCTTCACATGCCTTTTTCATGCCAAGCATGTTTCACTACCATCTTAAGTCTCCAACTTCAGGTGCTTTTTGTTTGTTTGTTTTTACTATGCTAATAAAGCAAAGGCCACTGTAGACTGTTTTTAGTGATTATAGTACACATGGATTTGCCTCTCAACAACTGGAATTTGTTCCTTAATGTCTGGGGAAAGCCCCAAATATTATATTCTGGACAGGTAGATTGTTGTCTATATAAGTGGGTTTGATATTAGTGGACTTATTTTTCTGGCTCTAACTTCATGTGGTCTCTGTTGACCACATAGTCCTTATAGAATGAGCTGACTTTCCAACCTCCCAGTTTGTAGTGTGTTATATTAATCCAAAACCTTGAAGATAGGTCCAGTTTTTAAGATGGCTCCTCATTTTCTTATTGGCCCCGTATGACTGAGAGTTGGCTTGAGCATCTCATTCCCACTGCGACATTTCATTTCCATAATTTTTTTTGAAATATTTTTTAGATGTAGATGGACACAATACCTTTACTGAATTTATTTATTTTTATGTGGTGCTGAGGTTCGAAACCAGGGCTGCATATGTATGAGGCAAGCACTCTGCCACCTATCCACAACCCCAGCCCCTCACTTCCTTAATCTTAAAGAATCCTGTTTTTCATGAGGGTCTCTGAATGTCTCAATATTATAGTGAAATTTAAGAATCTTGGTGACTAACAGTTTTTTTCAAAACACCCATTAGTTTTTTGTCCTGATCATACGAAGAACAAAAGCCAAATGGAATCAAACACTATTGCGCTAAAACTGCATGCAGCAAATCAACTAACATAATGAAAAGATAACACAAGACCTTCAGAATTTGAAAATCACCTTCTAAGCACAAGGGTAAATTAGAGCTACACACACTCATGCAAGAAATATGAGCATGATCCTAGCAAAACCTACTTTGGTTAGAATAATGATGTTTGTGGAAATATCCCTTAAGTAATAATTTGCCATATTACAGACTATCCAGTTTTCACCTGGTAGAAATAATATGATAGTTCTCCTTAAATCTATAAATGCATGGAATTATGTTAATATATTCTTAAGATTAAGCTACATTTAAAGTTTTTTGAATATAACTGGCTGAATCCAGGTGGAAGCTGAAAAAGGTCTTAAATAAGTCTATAAAACTAATGCACCTACTGAAAAGGAATAGTGAGAAGACATAATCACAGCAATCCAGAACTAAACCCATATGACAAAATATTGGGGTTCATACAAGAAAACTAAGGAATATGAATAACAACAAAGGAATCAATAAGTGAATTATCAATAGTAATAAAGTCTAACTTTCAAACTAGCAGTAAATGAGTAAAAAAGTCACAAATGAAAACCTCAATATGTTTCACAAATGAATTGGCAACAGCCTTTATTCATTTCTTATTGTGTAAGTAAATTAGCCTCTGTCATAAACTAGAGCAAACACAAATATCCACATACAGATGCCCCCACACTTCCCACCTCCAGGGGAAATACACCTAAAAGTTCCTCTGAGCAATCATTTAAGGAGTTCCTATGGAATTAGAAAATTGGTAGAATAATAACATAAAATTTATGATACTACCCATATTATTTGATGAAAATATATCTACAGAATTTAAAAACATGTGAGTGCTTTCAGTTAAACTATTTATAACATTCAATGATGGCCACTTTCTACTAACTCTCCTCAAAATTTAGCAGGAAAACAAAACATTAATTAACAAGTTCATTTTTTATAGGAAAGGAGGCAGTAGATGACGAGAGTTTTTGAAGACTGAAGGAAGACAAATGAAAGTATTAAAGGACTTGGCACAGCAGCGAAAGCTAATTCTGCTTGTGTGTGTGTGTGTGTGTACACTACAAAATTAACAAAATCCTGTAAAATCCCGGGGCTTTTAGTCTACACCTGAAGTCAGAATGCTCTTCTGTCTGACAGGTGGCTATGCTGAAATACGAGTTATGGAGCAGATAGACCCTGGAATTTCAATTTCCACATCACAAAGACATAAAGCAATGTCTCCTTTGCAGAGACAAGAAGGCTGAAAGAGAAACTGGTTTGAACATGGTGTGAATGCAGAGATAATAGGCAATACTGAATGTGATTTAGACATTAAGCTGACAGAAATGAGATTAATTAAAATTCTGAAGCTTTTTTCTTAGTAAACCACTAAAATGCTGGTGATGAGGCTTATATAATACAGGTTTGACACAAGAAGTTTACTTTCTGAGGGAGTGAAGATAACTTACATAGAAAATGCCTCCCAATGATGTCCTGGCTCCAATCCTTAGAACCATTGAATATGTTACCTGATACAGCAAAAGGCATCTGCAAATAAAACTACTGATTCCAGGTCTGAGAGAAAGAGAGATTGTTCTAGATTATTTCTAAGAACCTGGTCAAATCATGTGACTCATTGAAAGCAGAGGATGTTCTCTGACAAGAACAAAAGAGATGTAAGAGAAGGTAAAATCAGAGAAGTTTTGTTTTTCTTTTTTTGTTGTTTGTTTGTTTTTACTAAATTAAAGTAACTTAACTTTGCTATTGGAAATAATATAATGGAATTCAGCTAGCAACTATCATTTTATAATGAGACAGACTCTTCAACAAGCTGCATTGGTCACTCAGTGCTTTGAGTCTGTTATTTTATGCATCTACCCTGATTATATTGGACAGACAAAAAAAATTGTTTGAAAAAAAGTTCTAAATAACTAACAAAAACAAATGCAAAATAAATAGCTTAGATACAACAAAGAAATTATGAATTGGATGGTAAAGGAAACAACATGTCATATCTCTGTGATCACATGACATGATGCTTCATCTCAGAAGTAAGATGATGCTGATAATAGACCATAAAAATAGCCAGGTAAAACTAAGATTTTGGAAAATCAAAAATATTAAAGTAGATATTAAAATAAATGAGCAGATTAGATTATTGATGGGCAATAAAAAGAAAACAAAAGAAACAAAAAACAGTTAACAGGTATGTAAACACATCAGAAATCATGCAAATGCATATTCATAAATGAGGAAATTATTTCTTGGTTTGGAATGATTAATTAGAAGCATCACAAATTCAATGATAACTGAGTCACACGGCTAGTGGAAGTTTTATAATGCTGTAGATAAAAATTCTGAAATCTTCTATGACTGTAAGATTAAAAACAAGACCACTGTAGTGATACAATTAAGAGAACTCCCATGGTTTCTGCTCCCTTGTGTGATACTCATGTTTAGATTACAGTATCTGTTCATGATGAATTTTACCCCTTTGATTAGGTAATGTCATATCAATAGAGGAAGGGAGGGCTGGGGATGTGGCTCAAGCAGTAGCATGCTCGCCTGGCATGCGTGAAGCGCTGGGTTTGATCCTCAGCACCACATAAAAATAAAATAAAGATGCTGTCTCCACCGAAAACTAAAAAATAATTACTAAAAACTCTCTCTCTCTCTCTCTCTCTCTAAAAAAAAAAAATAGAGGAAGGGGTTTCCAAGATATTATTAAGGCATCATATAAGTCTAAATTAATTGAAAAATATATTATCAGGGGCAAGTCTATCTTAATCAGCTGGAAAAACTTGCAAAATGGTGTATATATTCTGTGAATTCAAAGGTTCTATTTCTAGCTGGTCTAGAACAGTAAACCACCTTAAATTCTCAGAATTAGGAGGAGGTTAAACCTGAATATGTTTACCAATGGAGTCTTCCTCAATCATCTTCCTAATGAGGAATATAGCCAACTTGACTCCTGGATTGCACCCTGTAAAATGATTAGCAGAGGATTTTCCAGTCATTCTGAGATACCCAATTCTGGAATACTAAAATAATAAATGTATTTCACCTTAACTCAAGTTTGTGGTAGGTAATCCTGAGCTAAAAAATGAATACAACCCTAAATTCTAATTGCACCAGATATCTCAATAACAAACATTTGGTGCTATATGAAAATGGGAGGATTAACAATTTTTTAAAATTTCATGTGTATCAGCTGGGGCTGTACTTGGTAATGCTCATTTTTTAAGTATTGTTAAACATTAGGATGGAGTTTGGCTAGAATAACTAGGGACTTGACCAAATGAAACCATGTGTTAACATGGCTAGCTCTCGTCTCTGCTAACTAAATATTCAACAAAATAAACTATAGAGGTGATTTTGCAATATCACCATCAGTTGGAGACGGATTGCTTGAAGGTAATTTGGATACTAATTCTAGACTCAAAGTGAGAAATGTTCAGGAATAAATGTTCCTTTCTGAAGTTATGTCTTAGTTTCATCAATGCTGAATGACACTTAGGAAAGGTTATGAATTTCTCTGAGACTGAGTATTGTAGAAAATTCAAGTTATAATTATGTTTGGGTTCTCTTTTCTTTCTATGAATCTCAGAGGATTGAACATTTATTCACTCATTGTTAACCATCAGAGACTGCTTCACTGTGGCAAGTGGTCCGTGAACAGAAGTTGTCTGTTTGGCTTGAGTTGAAATATTTAAAGGACACTATGAGACTCCACTACTTACTCTTCCCTTGTTGACTGAGGAATCCATTTAATTCAGAATATGTAAGAGTAAAAAAGTGGACCTTTATAAACTTGGAAAATTGGATTATCACAAAAAAGATTTTGGATCTTGTATTGTGATGGGAACTTCATGAACAAAAATTAAACTTTTGCTTTGTTAAATCAAGAAAATACTGGGCTTTTAAAAATCCTGTAATAATTCTAAACCATGTTCACTATTCAGGTTATTATATAGTGAGGAATGCTAAGAAATTATCAAAAATTTAGATTACTTTTCTGAAGATGGATGTTGAATGTTCGTAAAAATGAAATTGGCATGGGCTTGATGGAGTAAAATAAATGGAGCAAGGCTATGAAGTCAGGATAATAGAAAAATGATTAATCCATGTCCTGAATGATATCTGAGGTGTTAAGTAAATACTTCTTTCTATTGTATCCCATTGTGCTATAAACAATAGCATAAAAACAATTACAGAAGAATATACTGAATAGGAATCTAGTAGTCTATATAATGTCCTTCCAAATCCATCCCTTAATTAATATAGAATTTTTGCATAGGTTAGGTTGCACAGGATTAAGTTGCAGAAGCAATTAGGCTGGTAATTAATTAACCTCAAGAGAGGGAGTTTATTCTCGGTTACTTTGTTTGGGCCAGTGTCATCAAGGGATCTTTAAAAGTAGAAGATGGTGGCAGAAGAGAAGTAAGAGTAACATGAAGTGAGCAGGACTCTCTATCAATCATTGTTGACTTTGAAAGATGGAGGAAGAAGACCAGGATCCAAGTAACACAACAGTCAGATAAAGGCTGAAAAAGATGAAGAAATGAATGACATTATAGGGCAGGTGTAGGAAAATGCAATTCCACTAACTCCTAGATGTCAGCCCACCGACATCCATATTGGGCTTCTAACTGTAAAATAATAGTTATATTTTTAGCCACTGAATTTATAATATTTGCTACAGCAAAAGTAGGAAAAATGCAGAAAATTGTGTGGACAGAGAGAGTGAATAACAGGAATACCACCACATGCTGTGGACCTAGTCTTCCAGGATCTGAGGATGCTCACTCACCCCAGTTGATGACCACCAAGAAAACAGAACTTTCTGTCTTGCAACTGCAAAGAACTACAATTGACCACAAACCTGAATAGCCTCAGAAGCTGATTCACCCCAAGAACCTTCAAAAATGTGCAAAGCACTGCTAACAACTTGGTTTCCATCTCACAAAACCTGCATACAGGAGCAGGGGGCACAATGGGACTTAGGACTTAGAGAACTGTGGCATAGTATTTTATTATTTTATTTTGCTTCGATGTATACATCAAATTGCTATGGTAACAATATAAAATCTATACAACTTTGATTTTACATTTCATCACTAATATCTCACATCTTCTAAATAAAGTCAACAGTGCATGTTCTTTAGCTAAATATATACAATTTTATGTGATTATGCCAATGCAAGTATTCCATGAAAGTCAATATAAGATCAAAACTTTCTCTCTTCTGTATATTTTCCTTGATTTATGTTTGTCTTCTTTAGTTTTTTTGCCTTTTCTATATAAGTAATGTTATTTCTTTTTTATGTGCCAATATTTCCTCTAACAAATTGTCTATTCTATTTATAAAGTATTTCCCCATTACCCCCTTACATTATGTCCTCTACTATCTTGCCCATAAACTAATTTGATTGCTTTCTAGGGGTTTTATAAAATGATACTTTGGGAACTTAAATGCATATTGAGTTACTATTTCTGGATATTATGCCTTTTGCTTCTTAGCTGAGGTTTCTTTTATAAAGTTGTTCTAAGAAAGTTCTTTAAAATAATTCCTTTTGGCCGTTTTCCACCAAATTACTTTTATTGCCTTCCATCCTTGATTATTAATTTGCTTGGAATGGATTCTGTCTTAACATCATTTTCTATAAATGTTCTGAAGATTTTGTTCAATTTTCTCTCATTCAGCACTGTTGTTGGAAAATTCTCTTCCAATTTTGTCCTAATGTCTGATATTCAAACAGCTTACACCCATTTTGACATTGTCAGGATTGGGCTTAATATGTTGAAACGTGGGAATTAGTTTTGATGTACATATAACATATTTTTTTTAAATGGAATACACTTTCTGTTTATTTGTAGAATTTACTTTCTTGGAAAACGTTTGATGTTATTTTGGTTTGTGCATATTTCTGCTGAATTCATTAACACTACTACTACCTTTTGCTTGTGCTTATGCATTTTATATTTTCCCTTTTAAAGATGAATACTTTCCTTCTGTTTCTTTGTGTGTCCTGTTCATGTTATAAGTTCTTTATATAAGTTCTTGCTTCAATTTTCTCATTGTCAGCCTACTATATTCTAGCTACAGGGACTTCCTTGGTCCTTTTACAAGATGGTAAGCATGCTCATCCTTGTATCTTTTGCCCTGTCTTTTATTTCTTTCTAAACTTCTCTTTCTTGAAATAGCCATATTTCTCATTCCCTCTCTTCATTAAAATAATTTTTAATGATATCTCAAGACCTCTCCTGGCTATTTTAATATTATAAGTAATATTATAAATGCTTCTTTTTTTCTCAACACTATTTAAACTTTTTAGAACTATTTCACTATTTGTTGTTGCTGTTGTTCTTAGCACTTGATATTGGCTATTATTTTTTTTTTTTGTATCTGTATGTCTTTAGTTTCAGTTTCCCCAACTAAAATGTAAATACCATAAAAGAAGTGATATTTATCATTCACTATTACCAACATACCCCAATCACCAAGAATAGTTACTGGACCATGATGAACACTTCATTATTATTCACTTAACAAATAAAGAATAAATGTACTGAATTGTCCCTAACATAATTTAGTGGAAAATCTTTATATACAGATGGAGCTTATCATTTTTATGACTTCATTCTGGGCTTCCTGTTAAAGGGGACATTCAGATATCAGTGGATGAAATCTTCTTCCTTTCATTTTTCAAGTTTTGTGCAGAAGCCTCTCCAGACTATCTCTCAGGCCAAGGAAAGAGAAAGTGGAGTCAAGTCAGAAGCTGCTGTTAGGATGGAGCTATTTCTATTTGCCCAGTTGCTTAATTGATATCTTCCCTATCTCACTAGCCAATGATCAGAGGTAGTACGGGAGGGTGTCTGTGGTGTTCTTGACATAGATTCTCAGACAGTTTACCCTCACAGATGAGCCTACTAGACTCCTCAGTACTGTGAACCTCACAGAGTATAAGGGACAATTTGTCACCAGCTGGTTTAACCTTTATATTCAGTGCATGCAGGACATAGCTGTCTGAGATGTTAGTTAACACTTGCTTTCATCTGCATGAATCTGTGCCTGTTATGCATATTTATTTCACTTCTCAAAAAAAAATTAATATACATTGTTATCTATTAAACGGCAGCAGAAAATAATTGTATCTGATCAAAACACTCTTGGAGAGAAACTTTTATATACATTTACATCTTTTTTAAACATACAAAATTAAGAACTGATAGACTCATTTTCTGATTTTAATGTAATGATAGATAGTCTCAATTTCAGTAGATGAAAACTGAAATTAGAGTATAGATTGTTTTGAAAGAAAGTATGGACTAGAAGAAACTCATACTATGATGATAGGCAAGATTACATTAACACTATAACTAAGAACCCTGAGGAAGCTGGGAAAGGTTATTTTTTAGAGGTGTTTTACATAAAAAATTGTTTAATATAAATCTATCTCCTCATAGGATAGAAAATCTCAAAATGACCTAAAGTTTTTGTTAGAATACTGTTCCGCCGTTTTCAGTACTACTTCTAATTCCTTGAAAATTCTCCGTTTAAAATCTCACAGATAAAAAGATGTAACAGCATCGCCCTATAATTATAATCACTCTTACTTTTCAGTAATTTGATATTCTAAGATGTGAGGACTCATTATTGAGCATACTTAGATTATCAGAAGCTTCGGTTTGTTTATGATGAAATCTTTTAACAGCAATGATTTTAATTTTGGAAAGAATGATTTTGATAGAAATTTAAGAAAGAACCGGAAACAGTAAAAATTAAATAAATTAAGTAGAATCTATTTATTTTTAACTGATTTAATATACTCTTTTCATTTACCTGATACTGAGATTATCTGAAGCTAGCAGCCCTCTGCTTCAGTTTCTCTTGACTTGTCACAATGATTTATGTGTAAGCTAACATGAATTCATGTCCCAAAGTGACAACTTGAAAGACTGCAAATGCGGCTCAGGTGGTTGATTATCAGAGAAGTTATTGAATACATGAAGTCAAGTATTCAGTAGGTGGTACCATTGGGTCAAACATAATTTATCACCACTGATAAAAATTTCCTTGACTAGATCTACTTACATTTGCAACATCATGAACTAAATTGCACATTAATGTAAAAACAAAGTGAAGGTGATATTTTTCTAATATTAACCTTTACCATCTGATGTCTTGGTTATTATTTGATGGGTCTACTGTACTATCACCTTTATTTTGAGAAAAAATCTGCATTATGACAATTTTCAATATGTTTCTGAAATTTGTTCATGATCAATAGACATTCATCAATATTGTGGTATATGTATGTAGCACAATTTGAAATGGAGTGATGATTTGAACATTTTTAATAGTTGATAGATTCACTTCTTTTTTAAAAATTTTTTTATTCTTAACTGATACACAAAACATAAAGTTTATACATATTAATGTAACATAATGTCTTGATACTATACAATGTATACATAAGATTAAACATATCAATGTCTTCAAACACTTTATTTCTTATGGTAAAATGTTTCAAAATTCATTCTTCTAGCCTTTTGAACTTTACAATACTTCAGTGTTATCCATAGTCACCCTACTATACAGCAGCACACTAGAACTTCTTTTCCTAAGAATTAGTACCCTTTGATCGTACTTTCATCATCCCTTCCTCCCACTATACTTCATTGCCTCTAGTAACCACCATTATGCTTTCCAGATCTATGAGATCAACTTGTTTATATTCCATATATAAATGAGATCACATGGTACTTGTTTTTCTGTTTCTACCTAAATGTACTTAACAAACTAATCTCCAGTTCTGATCATGTCATAAATGACAGGATTTCATTCTTTTAATGACTACTCTATGCATTCTTCTTCAGTGGATGGAAACATGAGCTGTTTCCATTTCTTGGATACTCTAACTAGTGCTGTGATGAACATGGAATGTTAACGTCTCTTCAACATTGCCATTTCATTTTGTTTGTATATATACTAGTAGTGAAACTACTAGATCACATAAAATTTCTTATATTTTCACTTAAAATTTTAACAGTTAAGATATCTTTTGAGCCATGAATACATTTTCATTAAAGAGACGTGCATATATATTTTCATGGGAGAATATGATATCAGGTATCAGGACATGGTTCAAACCTAGTGTTTAGATATTTAGTATTTCAGAAAACTATGTGATTACTGGAAACACTGAAAAGCTATTTTTCTCTTCTTTTATAAGTCATAAAGCACCATGCTAAGAGTGATGATTTCTTGCAAATATGAATGTTAACCATTTTCTAGTTTGGTGATTAAAGATAAACTTGACTATAATATACTCTTGGGATATCAGGTGAGAATTTTTCTTCTTAGGGTTTAAACATGTGATTGAGTCAAAGACAAACAATTCCAAGATGGGTCATCACAACTCCTGCCCCTAGCATATATAGCTTACCTTTAAAGGTCTGAAAGCTATAAGATTGTCACTCTGTCATTTTCTTAGTTGTCTAAGACACTGTCTTATCTAACTAAAAAGAAAGAAAATTTCCTTCTGGTTTTGAAGAAGTAAGCTACTTTGTTATGAGTCACATGACAAGGTACTAGAGTAATCTTCAAGAACCAAAAGCATCTGTCAGACAACAGATTAAAAGAAGATTGGACCCCTGTCTGCAGCCAAGAGGAACAAATTGTACCCCAAATGTTTTGAGTCTGGAGAAAGAGCCAAGTTCTAGATAAAATAAACAAACAAATAAATAAATGATCCAGTTGACATTTTAACCTTGTGAGATTGAGAATGGAGAATTCACTAAAATATGCTAGAGACTTATGTATAGAACCATGAGATAATAATTATGTCTTTCTAAAAAACTGCTCAGTATCACCATTTGTTAGTTGACAATATCAATCAGATGGAGGCAGAGAGGGTCTCCTAAATACCTGAAAAATTTTCTAAATGTATGAGTGAGAAGAGATTTTTTTTTCAACATTTCACTTTTTCAGGGCAAGAGACTGAAACTAGACTGTCCTGTTATATTCAATGTTAAAGAAAAAATGCATAATTCTAGAAGAAAATGTTGAAGGAAAGGTTGTATTTTAAAGTCAGACATCATAAATGTGTGCTAGCATTATATATATTGTAGGAAAATTGTCTTTGCACATTTTAATATAATTTGTAAAGGCTCATTGACCAAAATATTTTAACTGGATATTGCAATTAAAATAATTTACAAGATTTCCTTGATTTAAAGCTACACTAACACAAGGTTATTAATTCCTATAATTATGTTCAATGCCATTTGTTATTGCAAAAGAGAATACATATAGTGCATGAATACAGGCAGTTATTCTTTAGTATAAAGAACACTTCACCAATGAAATACTAATGCATTATTCCATTCAGTTAAGGTACAAAGTAACAAAAATAATTTGTAACATGGTATAAATCAAGCAGTTGTATATATAAAATCTTCATACTTTAAATTTTATGTTATATGGTGACTTCTGCAAACATCATGCTAGGAACAGGTGATTATTTTGGATTTTCAAGTGAATGCTGCTGTAATTATTATGTCACTTAGAAAAAGAAAGAACGATCACATAGTTCAATTATAGAAAGCTGAAATCTATATCTATTACTGATATTCTATGTATTTTGAGAAAACAATTAAATTTTCTAATAAAATAAATAATAAAAATAATAACTTAAAATGATACTAATTTATGTATAAAAATGCTTCACATTCACATACTAAATATTGTTGGAGAAATTATGAATGGGGTGCCATATTCCTCAACAGAAAGATTTCCAAGAATTCAAGAAATAAGTTATATTTCACAGGAATTTCACAGAAAGCAACAGAAACATAAAGTGCTAATGTAACATGAAGAATGTTGTTGAATACAACATCATGCATAGTAAATAATTGAATATCCTGTTCCTTAATGTCACTTTCTAGCCATTCTCAAATTCATTTCATACACAATTTGCATTGCTTTCATTTATAAATTCACTATCCATAACCCTGCTCTTAAATTATACAGTGGTTAGTTTTGCATAAAATGGATCAATATGAATGGAATCATAATACACTTTATACACATATTGTCTATCAAATGTAAGTAGGATATCAAATAATCAGAGCAAGGGGATATAGGGAAAATATCTTGGAATATTATGATTGACCACAGAGCCTTTCCACAGTAGTATTTCCTCCATCATGAGGACAAGGTAGCTCCTTGAATCACCAACTGTATGTCCAGTATAGAGTTGTGCTATTCAGTCCCTCTGCCTTTCTTTCTGCTTCATCTACATCTTATTAAATAAGATTAAAATATTGTGGGAAACATCATTTATTTATCAAAGGAAATTGTATAAGTTAGTCTACTTTTAGGTTTGTGTGGTCCCTTACTGCTCTGTTTAAGAAAAGCTGTGTATGATTAAAACCTAGGTTTTAGTTTTAATCTTAGATTTGAAAGTACAACCACATTTCAAAGTTCATTGAAGCAGGAAGAAGGAAATATCCCTTCAATGTCATCATTAATATAATTCATAAATATAGTAAAACTTTTATTTTCTGCTCTTTTAAATATTGTACATGTGTAAAGAATTGGTCAGATACCTCTAGTCTTTTGTTTAAAAGCCATGATCCTTGCTTTTAAGTTGCAAGTATAATTTATATTATACTCTGGTTAAGTATGACCTCAGAGCCAAAATCAGCCCTGTGTCTTTCTTTATAAATAATATATTTTTGGAACACATCCATGCTCATTTGATGACATGTGGTCTATGGGAGCTTCTGTGTTACAGGAACACGTTTCCTGGCTGTGGAAGAGCTCAGATGACCTACACATATTTATATGTCCTACACATATGTCCTAAAATTGTTACTAACTAGCTCTTTACAGAAAACATAAGTCCTGACATGGAAATAATGCTAATTAAATAGCTAATTAAAATTCAATCAACCGAATAATGTATTATTTGTATCTGTTGTAATGTATTGTTTGTATCTGTGGTCTAAATTTTGCACTAAACTATTATGATTTTATAAGTTTATTTTTTTCCTCATTAAGATACTTGTAGTTGAATTCTTGACTCAGAGTTGAGTTTGAAAAAACTAAAATGAAGATAGTGGATACTGGGTGTGTATTCATAGCACACACACATCCTTATTGTGGGACTAAAGGTGGTGATGTTTTAGGGGAGAGGGAAACTGTTAGTACAAGAAGGCATCTGAAGTCCTAAGGCACTCATAGGGAATCTGGGTGAGTGCAGGAAGAAGTGTAGACACTGGAGGCCACAATCACCATAGTAATTGAGTTGTATGGGAATACTAACAATCACAAGCAGTTAGAGCCATTGAAAAGCAAAGGAAGATGTTAACTGAAGGCATAGATTTAAAAGAAACAAAATTAAGGAAACCAACAGTAAAATCAGAAAATACTGATCTTCATTTAACAATCAAGCCCTTTATAAAAAGTGGTAAGTTCTCAGATCTGTGGGATATTTTATGCTAAATTTTTGACTCACGTAATAAAAACTGAGATGCTGAGACCCTGAGACCTTTGACAGGGATAACTAGGTAGACTTTCTTAAGAAACCTGAAGACAGATTATTTGACCTTTCCAAACATCAGAATCAGTCTATCTTCCTAACTACACAGGCCTCCACCTTTATGGAAAAAAAAATGTGAAGAACTCACTCAATGCAGATTAATTATAAGATGATCCTTATCCTACATGATAATTATTTTAATTTGTCTCTACTGTTTCTTTCTTTCTTTATTTATTTTATGTGAGGGGAATGGGGTACAGGGAATTGAACTCAGGGACACTCAACCACTGAGCCACATCCCCAGCCCTATTTTGTATTTTATTTAGAGACGGGGTTTGAGTGGTTTAGCCCCTCACTTTTGCTGAGGCTCTCTTTGGACTCATGATCCTCTTATCTCAGAGTCCTGAGCCCCATGTGCCACCATACCCAGGTCCTATTTTTTTTTCTTTTAACAATGTTGATAATAAAAATATTTTTTCCTTGTAAATGGACATCATGCCTTTACTTTATTTGTTCATGTTTTTTAATACAGTGCTAAGGATCAAATCATCTCACATATGCTAGGCAGGTGCTCTGGAACTGAGCTATAGCCTCAGCCCCTCACTAATGCTTTTTGACTAGTAGTTCTTAAACATTAATGTGCATAAATATCAATTGGAGAGATGTTTAAATAAAGTTTCTTGGGCTCCATCCCCAGAATTTCCTACTTGCTAAGTCAATGTGAGATCATAAATATGCATTTCAACAAGCTCATTGATGATGAAGCCACAGATTCAAGGAAAACACTGTAGGCAGGGTTAGGTTTCAGCATGGCTCACTAAAAATGTATTGTCTTTACACCAGGAAAAAATGGATTATTCATCAAAAGAGTATGTGTCTTTAGGCATCAGGAGAACACATTTGCAAATGGGTCATGAGTATATTGGATCAGTGTCAGGGTGCAGATTTTAAACTTATTAAGCACAGTGTATTGATATTGGGGAAGCTCATCCATAGTTCAGGATTCCACATCTGATCAAGGGCATTTGGAGATGATTCTAATGTATTACAGTAATTGACCCAGAGCACCTTAACCTTCCATTTATCTGGAGTTTAGACAAGTTTTCTTCTGATTCTAGATCTGTAAGTACACATTTCAAAGAAAATTAAATTTAGAAAACATAATGACATATTCTTTATCCACCTCTATGTGATATAAATATTTTAGAATGTTCATTACAGTTTTAAAACTTAAAAATCTTCCCACAGATCTAGAAATCATCCCTTGAAAAATAAAATCTTCAAGAAACCATTGATCCCTATCTGCCTGTCTCTGCAGGGCAGGAGACTTAGGTTCTCAGAAGGTCCCCTCTACAACAGTGTAGAACTGTATCCTTTTTTGAAGTTACAAAGTTAGGAGAAAGTAAACTCTTCTTTTGGAAAGGAAAATCAATGAATAGAAAGGCTCTGAGATCTTTCATCTGCCCACCCCTTCCAACCTCTCCCCTTGCCTTTTGTTCCAGTGGACTGGAGTTCATAGGCATTGGGGTCTCTATGTTCTATCAGAATACCCTTTACTAAAGACTTACTTATTTATTTAACTTTTTCAAGTGCTATATTTGTTTGACACAGCTTAGAGAAATGAAATGTGAAAAGTTCCTCCATAGAGAGGAACTTAGAAAGTCAAACTTCCCTAGTGTGTAATAAGCAATAACACAAACAGAAAAGAAAAAAAAAAATGTGACTTGAGTCAGTAATAGTAATAATGTGATAAAAATATTCTCAGTACCACTGATATTATTAATGTCTAACTAATTTACTTTGACAGTTATGACTTCCCAAACTGTGTAGTCTCATATTGCTGAAATGTTTGATTAAAGAAAGGGTAGTGTAGGGTCTTATAGAAATAAATTATGTCAAGATATCAGGGCTGGAGCTGGGGCCCAGCAGTAGAACACTTGCCTGGCATGTGTTTGGCACTGGATTTCATTCTCAGCACCACATATACATAAATACATAAAGGAATATAAAACTTTAAAAATATTAAATATATATATATATTCTTTAAACATTGATCCTGAGATGGTTTTCTTCAATTGAGTTTGTAGATAGAGGCAAACAATAAGTCACTAGTTAGCACCTGGAATTCTGTAAATTCCATACTGTAAGTTGAGAAATGTATTTCCTTTGTAAATTATATAAAAATATGTATTTTTTTCTTTATTTGTCTCTAGAATTACATGGGAATGATTTCTCCAATATTAGCGGGACTAAAATCAAGCTCTTTTGTATTACAAATTGTTGTATAAATTTATGTATATCAAATGGACGAAATTAATATTTTCTTCCAGATGATGAAGATTCCCCATTTCAATCTTTCAAAGGTACTTAAGATTTTCAGAAAATTTAATAGGCTGACTGGTATATTCAGTCTTTTGGCAACTCAGGCATATACTGAATGTTATGATAATCCCTACCCACCAGGTATTTCTAAGTGAATACAAACAAAATTAACTGTGTGCAAATGTTCCTATAATTATGGTTAGACTTGATGTGAGATAAGACATTTTATTTTCCATATTATCAGTAGGCAGATTGTGAAATAATTTAGTGATTCTAAAGATATAAACAACTAATGTTTTAAGCAAAATAAAGCTTAAATAAATGTTTGAGGCAGCTAAACAAGTAAATCAGTATTTTAAGCTACATATTTTGAAAAGATATCCATATCTTTATATTGTATGTTTCTTTAAATACCAATAATAGGTTTTGAAATCACTTCTTTGTTTTTGAAATATTTGTTATCATTCACTTTTTGATAATATACTTAATTTAAATAAGAAGACAGCAAAATATTTTCTCTAAAATATTGCATCAAATTAATTCAAGTAATATAATATAATTTTAAAATACATTTGACAATCAATATTCTTATAACTCACAGAATAAAATTAAAAATCATAGCCACTGACCCCGTATGCTTTATTATTTCTACTTGAAAATCTGTAAACTGCAAAGCCTCTCCAATACCTATCAGCTCCAGGAATGAATAAATACAGAATATTAAGCTCCTGTTGCTCCATGTTCTAAACACCCCACTAGCAACCATCTGTTACTCAGAACTGGAGAATTCTAGCATAAGGTCTCTATGAACTAGATGCTTGTGTTTTATAAAATAAATGATGGAAAGTACCCAGAAATGATAATTCAAACATGTTAGACTCTCATCACTGCCATTGAAAAATGGGCTTCATTTTCTCACTTCTCTCTGCAAATAACATGGTATCCTCTGGAGAGCTGGTTAAATGCTGCCTCTAGTCATAGTCAGCTTTGTGGTAGGGACAACTGCAGCAGAGCAGCATTATTTGTAGTTGTTATTTCATATGTTAATGTGTTCATTTCTTAACAGTGTGTTCTAAATTATACTGGAACTGAAGCACTAATATTAGTTATTATGAGGAAATTTGAGGAGTACAGACAAGATACATATCACAATTATTTTGAATTTATTAATGGTATCTATTGTCATTCTTATTTAGAATTTAGGAAGAACTATATGGAAGCAAATATAAGGCTAAAAATCTGAATGACAATTTTAATAAATAAAAATATATTTGGAAACATAAAAGCAAAAAACATAAATAAACTTAAAGTGATATATGTTTGAACTTCCTGGTTTCCAGAAAGTGTCAGTTCCCTGATATCCCTTCTAAAGGTCTCAACCTCATATATAGAAGGGTCCCTTGGATCTGTCTGGTAGATATTCCTCCACTTAATAAAACAAAATAAGGGGGCTCATTGAAGCATGAGATTGCCTGAAATGCTACACTGAGTCAGACTCTGCACAATCTGCATATGACTAATGAGCTGAAATATGCAATGCACATGTACGCACCTACATAACTCACATATGCAACTACTTAGTACATGTACACATACACCGAGTATCAAAGCATAATTGGGGCTATATTGCAATCATTTTCACTAACCCACTTAAAGACCTATTTGGAATTAAAATGTTCTCCTGGGGACACCCTCTACCTTCTTTCAGCTGCTGTGATACCACCTTGCTCTGTGCTGTTTTTGTAGTTTCTTGTTTGGTTTGTTAGATCTTTAACTCAGAGTTTTTTTTTTTTTTTTTTTTTTGTTGTTGTTGTTTTGTTTTGTTTATTGAGCATATTTCACACATCCTGTAAATTCTAGAATATTCATTTTACAAAGCAAAAAAGATTCATGCTTTTAGTCCTAGATCTAGAATTTTTTTGTGTGGTACTGAAAAATATATGAAAATGAAGGATTTTGAAGATATTGTCTTCAAATAAAAATCCATCATTTTAAAGACTGCAAAAGTGTGATTTTCTTCCAGATGAATACTGTATATAAATATACGTAATTTCAAATGAAAAAAAAAATTTGTTTGGGTTAAAAGAAAACCTGAATTTATGAGTTTTGGTTTAAATTCAATTGAAGTATCTATACATTTCATTGTTTAGCTATTTTGGAGCCAAACAAAATACCAGAACAGGTATCTATGATGTAGTCACTGTTATGGGAAAAAAAAAAAAAAAAAAAACAAAACAGGTATAATCCTTGTTCCTCAAATTTCCTTTTCTTATTTGAAAGACTTTTTTAAGAAGTGTGATCTCTTATTCATAAATTAGTAAGCATATTCTAACCAAAGGTATGTCTATATTTTTACTCTATTCAATTCAGCAAAACAAATCATTGAATGTACCAATTCTGGTAGGTAATTGATAATTGAGAGAGAACAAAGGGGAAAAAATGACTGTGTTTGCTAATCTTAGAAGTCCATTTATAGTTGGGAAGTAAAAATGTAGTCACATAAACACACATAATGTTAGGTCATATTTCGGTCATGTTTTCTGAGTGTTACAGTTAACTAATTACAAGGAGCAGTTGAGGATAAGTAGTATTAGTTTTTGAACAATGACTAGGGAGTTTCATGCTAGATATGACAAGAATAATGCATGACATTAAGGATTATGTGGACACAAAACACATTCATTTGCATATATTATAAGCAGAATTCTGTGACACAGTTCCAAAGCAGAGAAGGCTGCCTTGCAGAGCTACACAGACACTTGAATAACAACAAGCTGGAACTGTAGGGGGCAGGTTAAATATGGCAAAGAGGTTGTGGATAGCTGTGCCTGGTAGCTGGCTCTGGGATGACTCAGGGATTTTTAGTGATTTAGCACATAAGAGCTTGACACAGGAATTGGTTGAGGTGTAGATTTAATAAGCTGTTCAAGAAAGAAAATTGACCAGACTATAACCTGAACTTCAAAATTATTTTAAGAGAATATTAAAAAACAAGCAAAGAACTAACAAAGCTATACTACACAATTATTATTTCTCAATATGTCCACGTTTCTTCCCCTCAACTTCCAACTTGCTATAATTTCCATCCATTTAACAATAATTTACAAAAAATCCTGCAATTCTGGTATAAACAAATGAAACTCTAGAATTTTTTCGAAGGGGGATCATAGACTTTCCACTAAAAAACTTGTTTCTTTTCCACTGGAATTGGGTGAAACTTCATCACAGTCAGTTTAGAAAGTTAACTTTAGCATGAAGAAGAAATAGAAATAAGTGGTAATTAAGGAACCATAAATTAACTCCTATTAGAGTTTTGCTATGCATCTTTAGATATTTTATGTATAAATATAATTGATCTATGAAATATAATTACTTATTTCTACTCCAAATGAGGAACTTTTGAGTTGATATTAATCAGCCTGTCATTGTTGTGAACCAAAAAACTGACAAGAACAACTTAGAGAAAATATTATTTTGACTTACTCTTTCAGAGTTTCAGTCCATAGTCAGCCTACTTCATTGCTCTGGGCTCTAGATGTGGCAGAGCATTATGGTAAAAATGTGTACAAGAAGAATGCTTCTCAGCTCATGATAGCCAGGCAGTGGAGAGAGAAGAGCACAAGAAGCCAGGGACAAAATACATAATCCTCAAGGCACATCTCAAGTGACCCACCACCCAGGCTAGACCCCGTCTGTCTACAGTTGGCAACAAGTTAGTCCATTCAAATGATTAAACCATCCAATTAATTAATCCAGTGATAACATCAAAGTGTTCATAATCTAATAATTTTACATCCTGCATCCAGGAAGTTTTTAGGATACCTACTATCCAAAGCATGATAAGAGTTTCATGATTTATTTTTAACCTGCAATGTTACATCAAGAACACCATTTCATCTCCACATATTATTCTCCCAAATCATGTTAATGGATATATAATATGTGGACGGGTCATAATTTATATTATCTTCTCTTGTAGATTCTCCTATTATTCTCATGAACTGTTTGTATTCATATATCTGTGTCTACATTAAAGTAATCTGTTGAAAATGAATCACTGGTCCAAAAAGTATGACATATTTTCAAGTTTGGTAGGTATTATCATGTTTACATTCAGAATAGCCTATGTTATTTATTAAACATTATGTAATATAGATAACATTGTATATGTTTCTGATATTGTAAAAGAGAACATTATCTCCTTTAGTTCTTTGGTTTGTTGATTTATTATTTTTCTCCCTGGGTAACTTTTTTTCTCTAATAATTTTTTGTTAGTTTTGATATTGGAGATTGATTCCAGAGATACTTTCCCAAGAGCTACATTCCCAGTACCTTTTTGTTTTGTTTTTAAGTTTGAGAAAGGGTCTTACTAAGTTGCCAAGGTGCTTTCAAAGTTGCTGAGACTCTTGTGATCCTCTTGCCTCAGACTACTGAATAGTTGGGATTATGGACATGAACCACAATACCAAGCACTAATGGTTAATTAATTATCTTTAACATACCAATTGAGAAATTCATTCTACTGCTTTGAGGTAGTACCTTTTCTACAGTCACATATATGGTAGAATATTTTTCTGAATTTGAATTCTATTGGTTTCATATCTGTCTATCATTCTATATCTTATTCTGATAATTGGAACAATTTAGAAGGTTTGAATGTCGAGTTTTTCAATTATTTTCAAAACTTTTTCTTTCCTTTTTCACATTTCTAGTGCTAAGAATATTAATTTAATTCTTTTTTTAAGGAGAGAGAGAGAGAGAGAGAGAGAGAGAGAGAGAGACTCTCTCTCTCTCTTTTTTTTTTTTTTTTTTTTTTTGTGGATGGACACAACACAATGCCTTTATTTTTATGTGGCGCTGTGAATCCAACCCAGTCCCACCCCCGTGCTAAGCGATTGCTCCACTGCTGTGCCACAATCCCACTATAAATTTAATTCTTTAGATAGCAAAATTTGAGACAATTCAACTGAAAGTACTTGATGAAGACGGTACAAACTTCTTGGTAGAGTAAGAATAGTAATGTCAGAGGAAGAGGTAGGACAAGAAGGGAGTAAAAGGCAGCAACACATTGAGTTCAGTGAGAAGCCTGAAATTACCTGGCAGACTCTGGCAAAGTCTTCCCTCAGCATGTGCGTCGCTATTGCATTCCAAGACATTATTTATAGTGGTTATTGAGTGATGACATGGAGGTGCCCATGCCATGAAAAGAATAACTATTGTTTATGTGTTCCAAAAGAAGACATTATACAGGTCCTGTGACAGGGCATTTTGTGTGTCAAGTTTACTCGAACTTGGGGTGCAACAAGTACTTGGTCATATGTTATTCTGGATGTTTCTGTGATGAGTTTAACATCGGATCTGTAGATTGAGTAAACCTGTTTGTCCTTTTTGAGATGAAGAGTCAGAGAGAAGTCTGAAAAGAGCCAAAAGGTGGTGTAAAATGGGATTGCTGTGCCCTCTATCTTGAGCTGAATGGGGGTATTGGATTTTCTGACCTCAGACAGACTGAAATATTGGCTTTTTGGAGGTGAAGCCTGTCAGGTTTTAGGTTACATTTTATCCATTCCCTCTCCTGGGTCTACTTGCTGATTGTTGATACTGAAATTTTTCAATTATGTGTAACAAAGCATGTACTTCTATCAATATTAGTTGGTTTATTTATTTATGTCCCGTTGCGTTTACTTTGTCTGGGCAAGCCTGGTTAATGCAAGACCACTTATGGAATCACTACATTATTGTTAGCAGAAATAGGGAGAAAACTTACGATATGGTCCTCATCCTGGTTTCTGCAGAAAAAGGGATGGTAGGGCAGGTTAAGCAAGTTAGAATGGAGTTCAATGGATTGAGCAGGCTTTGGGTCATGAGGATATTCTGGTTGTCTACTATCTTGCTCTGTGTAAATTCAGAGCGTGATAAATATTGATGTGGTATATGAGAGTTAAATGAAGGACTTGATTGGACATGTGATGTCAGAGTGGTTGATTTGTAAATTAAAGGTAGATTTATTTAAAAGTTTTTCACTAGCTTTAGAAATTAACTACACTTGGAAGGAGCAGTCTGTTTCCCATCAGCTAGGGCTCTCAAAATGTCAACACAATATAACATGTAAAAGAACATGATTAATCAACTGGGAACTTCTCTCAAAAGTCAAGCAAGAAACTGGACCTCAAAGCATTCTTAAAGTGGTTATCTTCTATGTTTTCTAGTGTTGTAGATTGAATTGTGTTCCCCAAAAGTTATTGAAGTCTTAACCCTTAGTACCTATGAAGGTGAACTTATTGAAAAAACAAGATCTTTGCAGATGTGTAAATTAAGTTATGAGAAAGGGATTTTAATCCATACGACTGTATAATTGTTAAAAGAAATTTGGACACAGAAATAGCAGGAAAATATAATATGAAGATGAGAACACTCCTGTACAAGCCAAATACTCCTAAAAATTGCTAACAAGTTTAGGAAGAGGCACAGAAGATGTTGTTTTTGTACAGAATTGTTCTGATGCCACCGTGATTGCAGAATCCCAGTCCCCAGAAGTGTGAGAAAATGAATTTCTGTTGTAGCCATCCAGCTTATGGTAATTGGTTATGGCAGATCTATGAAACAAATTTAATTAGTCAGAGTTATCCAGAGATAGAACAAGTGAATTATTCAAAATACAGTTACAAAAATTGATTGATACATAGGGTATTTATTAGAGGAATTGGCTCAAATGATTATGGAATCTGAGAAGACCTACAATAGGTTGTGGGTTGAAGAACAAGGAAAGCCAGTGGTGTAACTCAGTCCAAGTCTGAAGATCTGAGAATCCAATGAGCCCATGGTGCAACTCTCAGTCTAAGGCTGAACACCTGACAAATTTCAGGTCACTGTTGCAAGTCCTAGAATCCCAAAGCTGAAGACCCTGGAATTCCTATGCCCCTGGTGAGCAGTAGTACATAGCAGCTGCAGAGGAGAAAGACCAAGTTCACCTTTCCTTTTTTTTTTCTCTTCCATCTAGGTGTTCAGCCTACTAGATGATCCTTATTCAGTCCATGGATATAAATGCCACTATCTTTCAGAAACACATACACACACACAGAAACAATGCTTTACCAGCCATCTCTTTTAATCCAGAGAAACCAACACTTAAATTTATCCCTCACACCTACATACTGATTGTCCATGCTTTTTCATCTGTCAGAGCTCACTACACAATTGTCTATTTCACACTTCTGGGCTACATTATTGGCTTCTTAGGAAGTAGAGAGCATGGCATGAAGTTGTGAATGTCAACTGAGTCTGGAGGTTATGCCTACTCTTTTCCTGGCCAGTCTCAGACATACAGAGACATAGACAGAGGATATCAGTTAAAGAAAGCACACAAAGTTTGTGTCCTGTACTAAACCTGAATCTTAACAATTGAACATGTATACATACTGCAGTTTCCTTTTTTCTAAAAGTTTTAGAACACATCAATATTTGTTTACATTGTGGTATCGCCTCCTGGTCTTTCAATACTATTAATCACGCAAAATTAAAACTAATATATTAGAATGTGGTCAACTGAGGAGTCAGCTTTCTAATTTCAGTCATTTCCCTTATAGCAATCTACTATACTTATATGGCAATTACTGCAGTTCCATAATGAAAAAGAATGATTTAAACTGAGGAAAAATCCTGTTAAAGCCTATGTTAATATGAGAAAGTTGTCATAATTAATTTTTTAATGTAGAGATGCTAATATTTTTAATTAACATTTAAAATATTAGCATTGAAAATAATAAGAAAAGTCATATAACAAAATATAAGAACACATTTATTCAAATATTTTATTTCTGAATCTATCTCTGTGGAAATTCTGGCTTTCTGCATTTCATAAGGCAAGGCACAATTGTTTGCCCTGGAGGAACATATAACCTTTCACATAGTTTCTGTATTTTTTAGCATGTATATTTAATAGCTTTTTGAACCTTGTGAGCAAAGTTGGAGCAAAGTATAACAAAACAACTTTTGTTTAGTTATTCTTAATATTTTTAATGTTTGTTTCAGTATGTAAAATAACTTCTTATGTTTATTTCTTCATTTCTTACTTCACATTGATATTTCATAACATAGTATACAAATTTAAAATCTATATATCTAACTGGTTAATATATTATTGATTGTTAATCCAATTCCAATTTTCCAGGACTTATCACAGTGATAATAATCAAAACCTCAGATTAAAAATCAGACAAAAAAGTACTAAATTTTTTAAAATATACTTTTCTTATATAGAAGAAGTAACTATGTTTAATTTCTATATTAATTACCATGGTCTTTTGTTTCTAAGCTTACATGTATCATTTCTCTAAAGTAGTTATTTTTATATTATTAATTTTAGAAAAATGTAAGTCAATAATATTATTTGCTATTATTGGTTTATTTCCCAAAGCATTCATCATTGTTTAACAGTCTATTGGAGTGCTACAATTTATTAACTATATTATAAATACTCCCTTTGGCAACAGATAATATTTCAAATGATGCTTTGTTAACTATCATCAAATAAGTTTATGCTTCCTTATTTCAAGAACAATGTGTGTTTTTGATGGAAAATAATGTATCATAAAAGAAATCATTTATTTTATACAATCTTATAACTATTAAAGATGAGGATTTCATAGATGTCTTCATAGAGTAGCATATTTTAAAAGAAATCATTTATTTTATACAATCTTATAACTATTAAAGATGAGGATTTTATAGATGTCTTCATAGAGTAGCATATTTTATTTTGAGTGTATATATCACTGTTTGATTTATAATGAAAACTTGACTTATTATTGTAAAGATATTATTATCAAAATGCAAAAGTAGGATTTTGAGACATTTAGTAAGTGAAATATTGGTATTAATTATTTTGTTCACAAAATATCCCGGAATTATCAATTTTCTAAGTAATAAATATGGAATTTTATTTCCTGAATCCTATGTTCCTCTGCACAGCCATATGATTTGTTCTCACAAAGAAATTATAAATTTACAGAACATCTCACAGGAAAGAACTTTACTTAATTAATGAAGACATTCAAGAACTTTCTTTACTCATGTCACAATATCTGAAAAAATTTGGGATACCATTACCATAAAAAACAGGAGACCTATGCCAACTGGAAAAACAAAACCACTTCTGATCACCAACATAAAATGTGATTGTTGCTTGTGCAAGAAATAGATATTTGTTTGTGTCAAGATTTGTTATTATACTGGAAGTTTGTTTATTTTTGCTGAATAACCTTTGGTGAATAACTTCTTTATGTTGGCATACAGCAATACTCACTTAATTGTATGCATATATATGATGATAGGGTTATTTTCTATGAAAATAAGATTCAAGTTTTGTTCTGATACTCCTGAATTATAAATGGGGAATTTAAAACTATAGATTTTACCTATTCAGTATTATTCATTATTTTGTATTGTCACAGGGAATAATAATTTTAATTCTCTACATTCCCTAAAATAAAAAAGCAAGTGTGAATTTTTTGCCTCTGCAATTGACTCAAGAAAAATATTGAAGGGTAAAAAGTAAATATGAGTAACATTTTTATCATTTAGATTCAATGTTTAGATCAAAAGCTCATGTGTGAGACAAGGCAAAAAGGTTCAGAGATGAATTGAGTGGGTAATGAGAGCCCCAGCCCAGTCAGTGGTTAATGTTTAATTAATCATCTAAATGGTTAAGCCCAGATGGAATTAACTGAGTGGTAACTGAAAGGAGATAAAGTGTGGCTGGAGGTGTGTCATTGGGGTCTTGCGTTTGGGGGTTATATTTTGTCCTGGTGAGAAAAGCTCTCTCAGCGCCCTCTCCTTCCCCTCTCTCTCCCCCCACTCCATCCTCTTCTCCTCTCCCTCTCCATTATCATGTCCTGAGGCACTTTCTTTCACTACATTTTTCTGCCTTCATTTTCTGCCCCACCTTGAGCCCTGAGGAATATATATTGTAAACAAGATCTTTCAGTAAATGATTAATTCAAAATAAAGGCATTAGTTCTAGCCTAATGTGTTCAGTATTCTTGTAAAAAGAGGAGACGCTGAAGGTGTGCACACACCCAGGAAAGGCCAGGTGGTGATGGAGTGGGAAGGTGAAGAAGCCACAGAAGCAATCAACCCAGCAGACACCTTGATCTTTGACTTAAAACATCCAGAGGGTAAAAAGTAAATTTATGTCTTTGAAGCCACCAAGTAGGTGGTATTTTGTTATGGCAGACAGTAGATTAGTACAGGAGTAAGATAATTTACACAAAATAATAAAAATAAAGAGTGACATGGGCATCATTGAACCAGAAATGCTGAACATGAGTTTGCATTCATCTGCCAACACACAGTCTGAATTCTTCCCTGAGGTAGCAGCACCCTTTTGCTATCACTTCCTTGTTTCTATAACAATTATTGTTCAACAATAAAATGAGCATATGCCTATTTTCTCATATTAGAGTTTCAATTTGCATTACAAATACCCTCCCAAACATCTGTTGAGAACACATTGGATGTCTGAATTAAAATGAATTAAATAACACAGTTTTCTTGGTATGAGATAATCTGACTTAGCCTTCTAAATAGTTAAAATTTTATCTGAATCAGGGAACCAACAGCTCAAACCTAGAACATCCTAGATGTGTAAATCCCAACATGATTAAATTTTTATGTAAGTTTATATAAGTTAGGGCTTTCATATTTCTGTTTGCAGCTAATATTTCTCTTGTGCACTCCAGAGTGCTTAGTGGGCATCATCTGAGTTATGATGACAAAATTAATACATATTTGTCTTTCAAGTGGATTTTTACACTTAAGGTCAGTCTCTCTCTCTCTCTCTCTCTCTCTCTCTCTCTCTCTCTCTCTCTCTCTCTCTCTCTTTTAAATATATATTTGTATGTTTATTTTTGTTACCTGAGATTGAACTCACAGGTTCTTAAAGGCTGACCCACATCCCCAGCCCTTTTTATATTTTACTTTGAGAGAGGGTCTCACTACATTGTTTAGACCTTGCTAAGTTTCTGAATCTTGCCTCAAACTTGTGATCTTCCTGCCTCAGTCTTCTGAGTTACGTGCATCAACACATTGAGCCATTCCTGTTCAATGGTAACAAACGTGCAATATTTGGAAAGGTTTGCTTATATGAGATATCAAAAATAAAGTATGCTCTATAATTCAAACTGTAAATATATATATATTGCAAATTTACCAAATTTACCTTTCAAAATATTTATATTTATATTATAATGTATCTGTATTAACAATGGCTGCATTTTTAATGCATTTACTCCATCAAATGACTCATGAATATTATAATAAAATAGAGTTAAAGAAAAATAACAGAAACAGAGTTACTCTGTCCATCTTTGAAAATATAACTTAAATTTTCTTCATAATGAAGAGCAAACAAAATTAGCTATGTATACACCAAAAATTTATGATTGTTATTTATACCTAAATCACTCTCAGATTGAAATAAAGTATAGTTATTGTTAGAAATGTATAAAGTATATACAATTGTTAGAAATGTTTGAGAATATAGATTAGGCTATCAACCAGTTTAGGATACCAAGTCCGTGTGCCAGTGAAATATTATTAGTAAATACAATCTTTTTTTGAACTCTTAGATAATTTCTTGGTAAGTAACATGAAGGTTAAGATCTTCTGTCCTCTTCCTTCAGATTTCCTTTTATTGTCTTTGTATCTGTATATACAGTCCCCATTAATGCTTCTCCACTACTTAGGGAAAAATGGTAAAGTCACAAGTAGGCAAATTGACTTATATGTTGATATTGGCACCAAAATAGACATGTAGACCAATGGTACAAAATAGAAGATACAGAAACAAACCCAAATAAATACAGTTATCTCATACTAAACAAAGGAGCAAAAAACATACATTGGAGAAAAAATAGCCTCTTCAACAAATGGTGATGGGAGATATGCAGAAAATGAAAATAAATTCCTATCTCTTACCATGCATGAAATTCAACTTAAAGTGCATGGAGGACCTAGGAATTAGACCAGAGACCCTGTGCCTAGTAGAGGAAAAGATAGGTCCAAATATTCATCACAACTGATTAGACCCCAACTTTCCTAACAAGGCTCCTAAAGCACAAGAAATAAAATCAAGAATTAATAAATGGGATGGACTCAAACTAAAAAACTTCTTCTTGGCAACAGAAACCATCAATGAGAACAAGAAAGAGTCTACAATTTGGGAGCCAATTTTTGCCATGTGCACAACAGATAGAGCACATATAAAATCTCCAGGACATATAAAGAACTCAAAAAACTTCACACCAAAAAAAAAAAAAAAAAAAAAAAAAAAAAAAAACAACAACAACAAAAACCCCCACAATCAATAAATGGGCGAAAGAGCCGAACAGACACTTCTAGAAGAAGATATACATTAGATCAACAAATATATGAAAAAAAATGTTAAAGATCTCTAGTAGTTAGAGAAATGCAAGTCAAAACTACCCTAAGATTTCATCTCACTCCAGTCAAAACGGTAGGTATTAGGAATAAAGACAAGAGGGCTGGGGTTGTGGCTCACTGGTAGGTGCTTGCCTAGCGCATGTGGCCCTGGGTTTAATCCTTAGCACCACATAAAAATAAATAAATAAAGTTAAAAAAAAGAATACAGACAACAGTAAATGTTGGTGAGAATGTGGGGGTAAGGGCACACTCGTACATGTCTGGTGGGACTGCAAATTGGTGCAAGCAGTATGGAAAGCAATATGGAAATTCCTTGGAAAACTTGGAATGGAACCACCATTTGACCCAACTATCCCACTCTTTGGTCTGTACCCAAAGGACTTAAAATCAACATACTATAGTAATGCAGCCACATCAATGTTTATAGCAGCTCAATTCATAATAGCTAACTTGTGGAAGCAACCTAGATGTCTTTCAATACTTGAATGGATAAAGAAACTGTGGTATATATACACAATGTAATGTTACTCAGCATTAAAAAGGAATAAAATCATGGCATTTGCAGGTAAATGGGTGGAGTTAAAGAATATCATGCTAAGTGAAGTAAGCCAATCCCCCAAATCCAAAGGCCAAATATTCTTTCTTATAAGTGGATGCTGATCCATAATGGGGGGAGGGCATGGGGAAAATGGAGGAGATTTGATGGGGCAAAGGAGAGGGAGGGTGTATGGAGGCAGAAAAAATGATGGAATTAAATGGACATTACATATATGACTGCACATATGGTGCAATGTTACATCATGTACTACCAGAGAAATAAAAATTTGTGCTGTAATTGTGTATAATGAATCAAAATGCATTCTGATGTCATATATAACAAATTGTCCATAACTTTTATTTATTATTTATTTATTTGTTTGCTTATGTAGAGAAGTTTTTTGAATTCTGTGAGTCCAGACCTAAAGAAATATTAGAGCAGGTGTATTATAACTATTAATTATATCTATATGAATGATCCTCAAAACTAATATTGACAAGATTAATATATAATCTATAAAATTGCAAATAAATTAATTTTAAAATATAATAAAATATATCTTATTCAATTCTGTAGAATAGAAACCTTAGCTTTTTATTTTTCCAATGTAGAGAAAAGACTGTGAATAGGTATTTTGATTTTTTTAAAAAACACATTTATCTTTCCTACTATTTCTGGATTTCTGTTTGCCAGATCTGAGATTCATCAAATTGATAAGTTTACTAGATCATTTCTGCCTTTTCAATTGTTCCATGTTTTTTCTTTCTCTTTTTTAATTCCATGATCCGAATGCTTGAATCTCACTGGATTCATCAATCACCTTCTCCATCTCAGGAAAGTGTGAGAGAGATGACAAACATATGAGAATTGCCTATTGTACTGAACAGAGACCTGATGCATGGTGAATAAATGAAAGAAAATAGGAGGAGCACAGAACTATTTTGGGATCTGATGGATGCCATGTTTATATCACATATACTTTCTAATAACAAACTGATAGCACTTCCTTTAAGAAATGTATAAATATAAAATTCACACTGTGTCTTTACTTTCACTATTTTAGCTGCAGTACCATAGCTGTGAAAACAGTCATTTAAAATGACTATAGTAGATTAATGCATTTTAAATTTGCTACATAATGTGATTCTTTCATGATATATACCTGCAAGAATTACAGGAAGACAGAAAAATAAAAGGAAGGAGAAAAGAAAAGAACCATTGAGGAAGAAAGCTTAAATGTATTATAGGAAACATGATATTTTTCATTTTATAGATGAGCCATTAAAATTGTTTATAATATATTAAGTTTAAAAATTAAAAAAAAACAAGAAATATGAGAAACTAATGAATTTTTCAAAATCTTAGTATTGCTAATAATATAAGAAATAAAAATGAGATTAACTCTTACAATGTAAATTGCTTATGGGGCCATGACTTGCATTAGTAACAAGTCACTGCACAGTATCTCCTTTTTGTCTTGATCATGTACATTGTGTGAATAAATCTTTGCATTTGTATAAGTTTATTCAGCCTCTGCAGTTCTAAATATAATGTCCAATTTCATAGTGTTCATTTTTTATACAGTATGAACAAAAGAAAACGGGAAATAATGGACATTGTTATAATTATATTCTGCTTATTAATGCTTGCTCACAATAAGATTAGTGTCTAGATGTTATCACTCAACAGCATAGTGAGGACCACTGTTGGTCCTCCCCTCTCAACATAATTCCTTTCCCACTTTTTCTGGATGATGGCATCACTAGTCATAGACTCTGGTGGTATCATAATGTGACATTCTACAGCTTGCTCTTAATATAGTTTTACTGTAGAATAATGCCTCTGTTCATGTGGTTTTCTTTCATCATTCCCTAACACCCTCAAATTAAAACCTACCGTATCTTCATACATGTGTTTGAAGACAATAAAAGCACTTTGTTTAAAAAGGCCAATGTCAAAAAATATTCTCTATTCTCTTTATAAATTTTGCATTGATCGGAGCAAGATTTAAGTCTATAATTATCTTAAGTTGATTGTTGTGTATGGTGAAGACATGGATCCATTTTCATCCATTTGTGTTTGTTTTTTCAAATTTTTCAACACCATTTGTGGAGAAAACTTTTGTATTGTTCATGCTTTTGTCAAAATTTAGTTGACATTTGTTCCTGTCAACAGAGATTGATTCCAGGATACCTACAAAATCCAAAAATCACAAAATGGGTGCAGTGGCACACACCTGTGATCCCAGTGGCTCAGAAGGCTGAGATAGGAAGATTGCAAGTTCAAAAGCCAAACTCAGCAAAAACAAGGAGCTAAACAATTCAGTGAGATTCTGTCTCTAAATAAAATTCAAAATACAGCTGAAAATGTGTCTCAGTGGTTGAGTGCTCCTGAGTTTAATCCCCAGTACCACCACCCTCAAAAAAAAAAAAAAAAAAAAAAGAAAAAGAAACCAAAATCACACAAGATTATATCCTTTATTTAAAAAAAATAATAAGTGGTACAGCATTTGTATATACCCTAGTTACATAATTGTATAAACTTTAAATCAACTTTAAATTACTTATAATACCTCACGGAATGTGAATGCTACATAAAATTTTCACTACATTATTTAGACAATAAGTGAAAAACAATATTTTTATATACCCAGTCAGTTGTACAAATTCCAAATATTTTCAATCTAAGGTTGTTCAATTCACAGAATCAGAATCTTTGGATACATATGGATAATTCTATATACTTGGGATTATTTATGGCTCTTAATTTTATTCTTTTGTCTGCTTTTATATCAGTACTTCACTATTTTGATTTTGATAACTTTGTAATATAATTTGAAATTAGAAACCATATTACCACCAATTATCTTATTCTTTCTCAGGATTGCCTTGGCTCTTTAGGGTCTTTTGTGGTTCTTTACCATAAGATAGTTTTTGTTTGTTTCTGTAAAGATGAATGGTATTCTAATACTAAGGCATGGAGGCTATAGATAACTTAAGATGTTAAGGCTATACTTAACATAAGTTGTTATATAGACAACTTTTCAATAAAAATTGTCCCGTTTCATAGCAAAGGATATCATTCCATTTATTTTTGTCTTCTTGAAATTTTTTATCAGTGTTTTATATTTTCCAGTGTATTTAGTTATATTTTCAGCTAACATTATTATATATGGAATACACTTCAGTTATTTATGAAAAGATAAATACAACTTTTACAATTGTGACTTTGCTCTAATATCTACTATTATGTTGCATCTGAATTTGTAGTCTCATAAACCCATCCTATTTTGCTTCCACTGAAACACGTTGCATTCTGATATAATAATAATCCATAATAAGACTAGACTGCATAATCCTGTGACTGATTAATTGACTTTGTTGCATAGAGGAAAACCCTCATTGCCTGGTGGAGTATAATGCAGTCTTAAGTTTTCAGAAATATGTATGTGTTTCGGTGTGTATGACACATATATATGTATATATACACACATATACCTGTATATATTTATGATATATATTGGAAAATTATACTTCCTTTTTTATTTTGTAACCAAATAAACCTTTAATTTTAATTTTCCAATTTTCTCCTATGTAACCAAGTTCACATCCTGGGCATATTTTAATAAGCATTTGCAGGAGAACAGTAGGGTTCAAATTATCTGTGAAACAACAATATCTTAGTTAAATACAGAGACTCATGAACAATTTATTGTGTTTGAAGAAAATGCGCAACTATTAGAAAAGATTATTGTTTTTTACTGGCTTTACTTTTTTGTCAAAGTAATAAGAATTAAAACACTTGAAAATCTGGGCAACTGGAAAATTTCCAGAATTTGTTACTATTAAACAAAAGCCAATTTCAATACACGAAACATAAACACTTTAGGTTGAAGGTGTACAGTTAATTCATATTTGAGAACAGTAAAAGAAAACACAGACATATACATTCATAACCACATACATGTAATTTCTTTTATGTTTGAATATTTCAAACTAAACTTAAAAATGTGTTATACAAGTGATTTTCTAAGTCTTATTCTGATGGAAAAAAATATTTAATTGACAAGTAAGGAAAAGCATTTAACTCTTCAGCAGAGAGAAGGGATGAATGTGAGAAGGTAATACTGATGATATAACATCACTTCAATCACATTTTGGTTTTAGAGATCTGGCCTCTGAGTGATTTTGGATTTCTCCATGACAACCTAAATGGCCACATATTTTCTGATTAGTCAACATTTATTCTTTTTTTTTTTATTGGTTATTCAAAACATTACAAAGTTTGCAGAATCACATCGGTTACACATCCACATTTTTACATAATGCCATAATAGTAACTGTTGTATTCTGCTACCTTTCCTATCCTCTACTATCCCTCCTCCCCTCCCCTCCCATCTTCTCTCTCTATCCCATCTACTGTAATTCATTTCTCTCCTTATATTTTTACCATTCCCCTCACAACCTCTTATATGTAATTTTGTATAACAATGAGGGTCTCCTTCCATTTCCATGCAATTTCCATTTTCTCTCCCTTTCCCTCCTACCTCATGACTCTGTTTAATGTTAATGTTTTCCTCCTGCTCTTCCTCCCTGCTCTGTTTTTAGTTGCTCTCATTATATCAAAGAAGACATTTGGCATTTGTTTTTAGGGATTGGCTAGCTTCACATAGCATAATCTGCTCTAATGCCATCCATTTCCCTGCAAATTCCATGATTTTGTCATTTCTTAGTGCTGCGTAGTACTCCATTGTGTATAAATGCCACATGTTTTTTATCCATTCATCTATTGAGGGGCATCGGGGTTGGTTCCACAGTCTAGCTATTGTGAATTGTGCTGCTATGAACATCGATGTGGCAGTGTCCTTGTAGTATGCTCTTTTAAGGTCTTCAGGGAATAGTCCGAGAAGGGCAACAGCTGGGTCAAATGGTGGTTCCATTCCCAGCTTTCCCAGGAATCTCCATACTGCTTTCCAAATTGGCCGCACCAATTTGCAGTCCCACCAGCAATGTACAAGAGTACCCTTTTCACCACATCCTCGCCAGCACTTGTTGTTGTTTGACTTCATAATGGCTGCCAATCTTACTGGAGTGAGATGGTATCTTAGGGTGGTTTTGATTTGCATTTCTCTGACTGCTAGAGATGGTGAGCATTTTTTCATGTACTTGTTGATTGATTGTATGTCGTCCTCTGAGAAGTGTCTGTTCAGGTCCTTGGCTCATTTGTTGATTGGGTTATTTGTTTTCTTATTGTTTAATTTTTTGAGTTCTTTGTATACTCTGGATATTAGGGCTCTATCTGAAGTGTGAGGAGTAAAATTTGTTCCCATGTTCTCCCTGTTTACCTCTCTTATTGTTTCTCTTGCTGAGAAAAAACTTTTTAGTTTAAGTAAGTCCCATTTGTTGATTCTTGTTATTAACTCTTGTGCTATGGGTGTCCTATTAAGGAATTTGGAGCCCGACCCCACAATATGTAGATCAGAGCCAACTTTTTCTTCTATCAGACGCAGAGTCTCTGAAAGGAAAAATCCTACATCACATGGAGATTAAACAATATGCTACTGAATGAACAAAGGGTTACAGAAGACATCAAAGAGGAAATTAAAAAATTCTTAGAGGTAAACAAAAACATTTATTCTTTTTTAATATTTATTTTTTAGTTGTAGATAGACACAGTATCTTTATCTTATTTATTTATTTTTATGTGGTGTTGAGGATGGAACCAAGGGTCTTGCACATGCAAAGCAAGCATTCTACTGCTGAGCCATAATCCCAGCCCAACTTTTATTCTTTTGACTTGATTACTCTTTCCTGTTCAAGTGAATTTATTACTTCAGTTGATACCATGTATTTACAAGTAAACTACTTGATATTCAGTTTTAAGTGTTTTTTGTTGAATGTAAAGAATAAGAAACACATTCTGCAAACTCTATGAGTTCAAAACATTTGTGTAAAAATATAGTCCAAAATCAGTGTTCCATCTAAAATTTATTCTAGATTTAAAATATTTTGGGGGAAACTGAATGACTTCCTTACTTGCAAATTTTTTGTCCTATAAAGAAAATGAAAATAATCTACTCTTCATGAAAGTGTCTTATACTTCAGTTATAGTATGTAAGTCACAATAGTAATCATTTTTTTTTTTTTAAATACAAGGATTGAACTCTGGGGCATTCAACCACTGAGTCACATCCCCAGTCCTTTTTGTATTTTGTTTAGAAACTAGTCTCACTGAGTTGCATAGGGCCTTGCTAAGTTGCTGAGGCTGGCTTTCTTATTCCAAACATATTTTTCTAATTGTCATTTTAAATTTTTATTCTTCATATTCAGCCTTCATTATAGGAGGACTGGAATCACATATTTTTCACAGAGATTCTAATTTAATTACAATGACACTACACCGTAAGACAGGTATACAATAGACCTTTAACCTGTTAGGAACATCATCAGTTAGGAATGCATAACTATAAAGGAATATGAAGACACTATTTCCCAATAAGAGTCATATTTATGTAAAGAAAAAAGAAAATTCTTATTCTTTATCAAAGAGAAAATAAAAATTTTAACATGGGAATTCATAAAATATAATTCATATCTTTTGTCCAGAAATCCTGTTAAATATATTCATGGTACATGATGAAATTAAGTGAGAAATAAACGGAAGCTAAGAAATTCCCAAATATTTAGAAAGTAAAAGATGCACTCCTAAGTAACACATGGGTCAAAGAAAATTTTTAAGAATTCTTAAAAGAATTTTGAACTGAATAAAAATAAAAAAAAAATGATGTAAAATTTTGGAGATACCATGGAAACAATGCCCAAAGGAAAATTTAAACCACTGAAAGCATATCGTAAAGGAAAGTTTCAGTAGTCACTGGCCTGAGTTTGGTAGAGAATGAAGAGCAATTTAAGCCTAAAGTAATCATAATAATAAAGTCATGTGAATTTGAGGAGAGCTCAGTACAATTGAAAGCATAAAACTTATAGTGATATCAATGAAATAAAAATAAGAATTGCATAAAATTTTAACTAAAGAAATAAGAGAGTATATATAAATTTCTAATATCAGAAATGAAACAGATCATCTACTATCATATGAACAGAAAAATAATAATAAAGGATTACAATGACCTATCATATGTCCTTAAATTCAAAAGTTTGTAAGAAATAGAACAATTTTTTAAAACATGCAAACTACTGGGCTCATATAGGAGGGATAAATAGCTTGAATATCCATATATCTATTAAAATAAATGAATAATTAATGAGCACATTAAAAAGTAAATATCAAATGAATACAATTTACTGCTGAATTGTATGAAACACTTAATAGAAATTTAGCACGGATCATCTATATGCCTTCCCAAAAACAAAAACAGAAGAAACTTCTTTACTAATTCAATGACACCAACATACCATCATTAGTACAAAAATTGGATAAAGAGATTACAAAAGAAAGACTACATAAGAAGATAATCAAATATATTTTTAATGTATCTAGACACAAATATCTTCAGTAAACAATTAAAAAAATTAAATTAAAAATGTAAATATAAATATATTATGCTGTGTAACCAAAAGATAATTTTTTCAAGTATGAAACTTTGGTTAAAAATCCAAAAATCTAAGCAATAATGTATTAACAGGTCAAATGATAAGAGTGCATAATTATATTATGTAATGCAGAAAAGCATTTTGAAAAATGCATAACTGATTTATGATAAAAGTTCTTGACAAAATAACATTGAAATAAAACTTCTTCAACCTTTTAAAGAACACACACAAATCATATACTATTGTCACATAAAGACTTGGTCCACTTGTCATCCAATGGAAGCTCATTAGTTGAGCAAGGCAGTGGTAGAAAAAAATATTTTTAAAGAGATGAATTAGTAGATTATAAAATGGCAGTCTATTATCCTACAAAACAGTCTTCTGAGGAAACTAATTAGGAAGAGATAATATAGGTGAAAGTGGCATGGATGATGGCACACTGGTGGGCCCATTCTCCCAGATTGGGTTATGAATTCAGATAATACACTTCTGATTTTAATCATTTAGTCACAAGTTGATTTTCAATTCTGCAAATCTCAAAAAAATGTGATTATGTTGATCAAAGGCCATCATTTTCTCAAGCTACTCTTACTAAATTTTAATTGTTCTATATGCATTTCCTCACATATTACACAATGTATAATCTGGAGATGCTATTTTCCCAACAAAGAGACAACCTGAGATGAAGTTAAATATGAAGTTGGGCAAGCTAAAGGAGAGAAAGAGAGCTGATCTTAATACTTGTCCCCATAATTATCCCAATACTTAATGTTGAGGGAATGGATACTTTCTCAAAAATATCTATAACAATGAAATATATCTGTTTTCATTATTGCTATTCAACATCACAATAGAAGTCCTAGTTAGTATCATTGACAAGAATATGATTAAAATTCTGCCAATTGCAAAGGAAAAGGTAATAGTGTCTTTCTTGGTAGTAACATAATTATCATTGGAGAAAACCTTTAATAGTCCACAAATGAACAACTAAAATTAAGAAATAAATATAACAGTGCCACAAGATATTTGGTAAATATGCAAATATGATCTGTTGTTCTATTACCAGCAAGAAACAATAGAAATTTGAATTTTCTCAAAATAGTATTCCCTTTACAGTCTCACCAAATGTTGAAATATTTACATATATAAATATGTTTCTAAAAAAACATGATAGGTTCTTTATGTTAAAACTATAAAGCATTGTTGAAATAAGACAATGATCTAAATAAATGCAAAGATATCAATACTGAGTTTGATCAGGAAGACTCAATATGGTTAAGATGCAATTCTTTCTGAATTTACCTTTAGATTGAGGTTAATCCCACTCCAAATACTAGCAAGGTATTTTATACATTTCTACAAACTTATCCTAAATTTTAAAGGGAAAGGCAAACACCTAGAAAACAACCCACAATATTGGTGAAACTTTTGAAAGAACTTGTGAAACTGGTAGAGTATTCAAAACAATGATACTGGTCAAAGAACAGACCAATGGATCAGTGGAATAGAAAACAGAGGCAAGATACAGACACAGACAAATATAGTGAACTGTATTTTATTTTTTCCAACAAAGATGCAAAAGTAATTCAATGGAGAAACGATAGCCTGTAAAAAAGATAGTCTTCATATGTGAACAAATGCAAAAACAAAACAAAACAAAATCACAGAACTTACACATTTAACAAAAAAAAAAAATATTGATAGACCATAAACACAAACGTAAGATGTACACCTATGAAACTCTGAAAGAAAATCTGACTGAATTTGTTAATGAGTTTAGATATCTCCCAAAAAATCATGATCCACAAAAGAAAAAAACTTCAGTTAGGTGGATTCATTAAAATTAAAAACTCTACTCTGTGACAGATGTTGTTAAGAGAATGAGAGAAAAGCTGCAGACAGTGAGAAATATGTGCAAAATACATAACGTCAATATATGTAAATCCAAAACATAGAAAGATATTTTAAAATTCATGTATCAGTTAAATTCATGAACGTAGTTAAAATACAATTCACCCATATTCACAATTCAAATATTTTAAACACACATGTACTACATACAGGTTTCTTAATTTGTGGAAAGGTTTTAGAGACTTTTAAAATTAAAAGAAAAAGAAAAGTTGAGATAATTTTAAACAGAAGTGGATCAAGCTAAATTTGTAATTGACTCCCCAATTTTTTTTGCCTAGATATTTTTTTACATACATTTGTTTGCAATTATTAAATACAAATTTTGGAGATAAAATATAGGCATATGAGTTTTTCTTTTAGCATCAGTTATTTACCTTAGATTTATGCTGTGGTGTCTGAAGAAACCCTCTGGCAACTCCAAAATTATACATCTAAATACTTAATTGGAAGTTGTCAGTTTCTGGCATATGCCTGGAAAATAGGGTATTTGTAAGATACTGAAGATAGTTATCATTTGCATGATTTCTAGCCCTCAAATACTCTACTTACAATCCATACTATTAATTCAGAATCACCCATATCATTTTGTAGGTTCCAATAAGCAGTTCCACTTAATGGACTGACAAATCCATTTCAATGCTGTCTCTGCATGGCTGCTTTCAATGTGTCCATCACTTAAGATCTTCTCCCACACATATTCACAGGCTGCCATATTCACTTTTACCTACAGACCACACAGGCTTCTGGGCATTAAATGACCTGATTAAATAAAATGTAATTTGACAGTCTTCCAAGTAAGCTTAAATATCTTCATAAATATTTTTCCTCTCCTAGAACATGGGATGAAATTAAAAATAATTGGCAGTGAATTTGGCTAGTATTTGATCAAACTGCTATATTGCTTCCAAAATTTCATTTTAGTGTGTTTTAAATGAATTGACTTAAAAAATATTTTGTAAACTGCAGCCTGTATATTAAGGCTCGTCACTCCTATATACTTACTTTTACATTTCTTTATATCTTCCATATATATATGCACTTGCCTATAGACCTATGCTATAAGTAAAAGGATTTAGGTTATGGAAACTTCCAAATAATTCTCTTATTCAACAGGTTTGCTTTACATTACCATCAGAACCCTTCCTCAATTACTCATGAAGATTCTCTATACAATCTCTGGATTGGAATATCTGTTCCACTGCTTAAGTATTTCCCATCCGCTGGAGCCTAATGGTTTATGAGTTAAAAACATTCATGTTATGATTAATTGTTCATAGAAACTCAAGTTTCTCATCATAATATATCAGTGTAGTCTTTTTAGGCACATTGCATATGTTAATTTCAAAACAATTCCCTGAGAATAATACCATTAGTGTTCATTTGGCAGATGAGAATTCGAAGACAAGAAGAAATTATGATGATTTTCTTTGATTATAAAAGTCAGTAATATTGAGTGCTTGAATGAATTTAAACCCAGCTGTTTGAACATACAATCATCAAGCTATATTACCAAATCATTCTACAAAATGCTTATCAATTGGACTACTTTGTTGTTCTTTAAAAGAGCAAAATAAGATTATGAATAAATAAATAATTAAAATAAATTATGTGCAAGCCTATATAACAAAATAGGGCTTGAAACATTTAAAATAGCAATAAAGGGCACAAAAGAGAAACTATGAGATGAAACTAAACAAAGGGAGAATGAATACATGCTTTTTAAGGTTGTGGATAATAGTATTCTGAGGAGCGTCTGGTTCTGGATGAATAAAGAGAAACACGAATTAGTTAGAAACTGAGTGATAATATCAAGCAAGGGTGACCTAGATTTTGGGCTTCACCGGGGATATCTAAAGAGTAGGAAGAGCAATGTTCTCAGGTTCTTATTGGAAAAAAGTTGTAGTCATGAAGTGTGCAGTTGTTAAGGAATTTCCCAGGTACTGCATGATTTTGCAAGAAACAGTGGTCACTTAAATTGTAGCCCACAGTTTTTTTTTTTTTCCTTTTCAGACATTACTTACTAAACAATTACATAATCTGTTTTGTGTATGCCCTAATCTTTGTCAGGAATGCTCTCCTTCATTATTTTTCCCAGTTTTGTCTTCATTAATGTCCACTGGTATGCTCAGACAAAATCTGGTTATCAGTTCCTCTATGAAAGCATCCATGACCTGATGGGATTAATCATGCCTATTTGAACGCTTCCTAAAAATATCTTTTCATTTTCTATAGGTGTTTCCCAATAGATAGTAAGCTATTTAAGAGAAAGAAAGAAAGAAAGAAAGAAAGAAGAGTACATTTTATCTTCCTTACATATCTTATATCCCCTGAGTTTTGGGAAGACACACAGTGACACTAGTGGAAATTAATGGGAAAGGGAATGGATTAATAAAAATATATTGGCAAATAGTGTTTCATGCCAACAGAATATTTCTTTCTGCTCTAGTGGGTGACTTCTATTACTTTGTTGAAAATATGAAAATGGTTGTAAAATGTGTCAATTTCTGAGCAGGATGGATTTTGTACAAAATGATTGTTCCTGCTTTCTAAAAACAGTGCAAATGGTGGTGGTGTTCCATGCTGCAAGGTCATAGTGGATTTTTATACTTCCAAATTATCTCCGGTCCCCTCAGTTATCCCCTCCCCTTATAGTTCTTTTATGTTTGCTTGCCTAATAACAATCTCCTGAATCTCTTTCTGCCATGAGACCTTTATGCAGTAGATCTTCTAAAACTAAGGATGTTGGCTATGACCTATATAGTAGTTATGTGTGCTCTACTATCATGAAGCTTAGAAATAATATTAAGGAAACAGATGCCAAGTTTAACTCTACAGTTTTCAATAGTCTGAGAGTTAATTTTAACATTATCTTTTTGCTATTCTATTCCAATTTTCTATTGGACTATTGCTACATCTGGTGACACAGGGCCTTCTGAATTCAAATCTGTAATTATTTTCAACTTACATAACATTTTGATGTTGCCATTGGTAAAAAATTTCAAATGACCATATTCTGCTACATGGAAAATAAACACGAGATCATTTCATCTTTTATCTATGGCACATATTAAACATAGAAGAATCTCATGACTAATCCCACTACAAAAGATGAAAGAAACAAGAAATATGTGTTTTTTGAGTGTTGAAGATAATGGGACATGGTGCTTAATTTAAAATATTTATGAACCTATTCTAATTACTATGCATGATTATATTGATATCTGAAATGGAATATGTGGACAGAATTGAATAAAATAATGTCTAGAGGGAATTCATTTTCTAAAGTGTGCATAACAAAGGGGGTTGTGTTAGAACATGCAAAATCATCACAGTATACTTCAAAAGCTTCCAACTAGTTAATATTCAAAACCAAAAACATGAACTTTATGCTATTTTTCATTTGAAGACAATGTTTAATCAATTTTCTTTTTATTACTCTGAGAGGGAAGACTTTCTTATTTTGTGAATCATCTTACTACATGGTGTTATTTTATAATGTTTCTGTTCTCTTATCCTTTAAAAAATTGACAATAAAAACATAATTATGTGAGTTATTAATATATTCCAGATTAGGATAATAAATTTTCAATACTTCTGATTGTCAAAACTCTCAAAGACTAAATGCACTACATTATGCTCATTAATGTTTAAAACAAATCAATTCCTTTGACTAAGCTTCAAAGGTAGAAAGGCATCTATCTTTCTATAAGAAAAGGTAGGAAATTTAAAGTGGGGAGGAAGCAATAATAAAATCTTAGGAAACTCATCTCATGCAAAATCTTGCTAATTCTAGCTACAAGAGCATAGAAATACCAAGAATTTTGTTTGTATGTTTGATTCTTATGTCTTCTTATGCTAATCTGCACTCTTTGTCAATGATACATGTATTTGATTGACAGGTTCCTGATCTATGAACTAAGTACACTTTTCTTTCCCCTGATGAATCCTTGTGACTAATATCATAAAGTGTATGTCAAATTAAATTTACTAGACACATATGAAATTAATTTTACCATTAAATGATTATTATTATTTTAATATAAATTAAGAAATAAAACAAAAACCTCCCTTCTCACTATGAAAAATAAAGCATGCATCTATGTGAGAAAATTTGATCTATATAGAATCCTCTTTTCTACTCCTTGTAAAAGCTTTACATCTAAACAAGACAACTGAGAATAACTTTTAACTATGACTAATATCTATTAGGCTCTGTATAACTTGATGTACTAACTTCTTTATGTTCAAAACTTATTTAATTCTAGTAACCTGCAATGTGAATATTCTTGATGTCTCATTCTACAGAAGGGAAAACAGATCAATTGTGTGTAAACAGGTTACCCAAATCTATTAAGCTGGAAAGTGCCAGAATCTGGAGAATGCATATGTGTTTTCAATTCTGATAATCAAAATTATGAATTACACTAATAAAGTAAAACTTGGAAGAAATGTTAATACTTCATGTAACCTACAATGTCTTAAATCACAAAATCTAAAGTGACCAATTTATGTATCTAATCACAAAATCTAAAGTGAACAAAGTATATATCATAATAAATTGACTTTTCTTAAATGAGAAGTGTTATTTTAAAATCTAAGTGTTATTTCATATTAGAGATATAACAGTTAAATGTTATTTTTTTAGACTAGTAGGTAAATCATCATCAAAATATCATTATTTATATGGCCTGGCCAAAGGATTCCATTTAGTATATTTTCTATGACTCAAATCCATTTAAAAATCTTCAGTAATGATCTGAAAAGTCAGAGGAATAATATATCATTATTGAAATTGATTAAACATTAGATTAACTAAAAATTGAATTTCTAATGCAATGCACTCTGAAAAAATCATTTGTTTTAAAGAGCCTAAAATTTGAAAGGACTTAAATCTTCTTTCAGATAGGGAGTTCTGATAACCATGACCTCTATGAACTTCTATATCTTTATCTATAAGGTGTATATATCAAGACATACAGGGTAATATTGTTGGGAGGTTTTAAAGGGCAAGAAGAAACATCTAGCAGGATATGACATATACCACATGTTGAGCAAATGGTATCATCCATCCAGCCCCGGGTGTATAGAGTAAAATAAAACTATTCACAATGTAGAAAGCCTCTAATTTTTCAGGTGCTTTCAAATACTCTGTGACTTCTTAGCTTAAAATTAATTCGGTTTCTATTATACTTCCAATCAATATTCTGTATCACAAATATCTATTTAAACTGTGGGTATGCATGAAGCTGTGATATATTCACAAATATCTTTTAAGATATCCAGGGTTCAAAGAAAATTTATCACTTTATTTAGAATTAATAATGTTTTGCTTTTTGGATCATCTTTTATTATTAAACTATTTGATATATAATATCTTTAGAATATTAAAATTAATTTCAAAAGTCTCATCAATCTAACACAATAAAAAAAATCACAAAAATGCCTCATAGACCTGGGTTCATGATCCTGGAACACTGGACTGTAAGGATGATCCTCTCCTTGTTTTTGAACTTGCGTCACCTCAGTCTACCCAACTAGTAAGACTCTTTATAAACAACACAACTCCTTAAATTCTTTTGATGTGTAAATAAAAAAATCTGTGTGAAGCATATAAAAGTGTCACTCTAAGAACATAAAAATCTTAAAGTATGTTAGTGCTAATCTCTCTGACACTGGGAAGGCTACCTGTATTATCCAAATTTTATTTTTTCTTGAAGTCTCAAAAAGTATTTGCAGATTGTGTTCCCTTTTACACCCCCAGAGATGTTGGAATTGAACCTGGGGTCTTGTCAAGCTAGGAAGTTCCTCTATACCCAAGCTAGTTGCATCCCTAGTCCAAATTGTGTTCCTTGCTTAAAAGAGAGGACTCATTTTTATAAAAGGATGAACATTTTTCTGCTGCTCATCTGGGTTTACAATGCTTGCTCAGAGAAGCCATTTGCAAAAGAACCATATTATATACCCATGTTTGGGGGCTAATTGTAGGTATGGTAGCATGATACACACTCATGGCCATCCTTGGGGGACTGCATCTTATCCCTTCCTCCCTCTCCCTCTCTGTTCCACTCCTTCCTGGTTGCTATGACTTAGAAAGCTTTCACTGAGACCTTTAAAATGGACAGCCCAAAATACACTTTTCCTATTCTAGGTTGTTCTTGTCAGTTATTTTAGACACAAAAATAGAAGCTAACACATTCCATCACCTGTAACATACTGGACTCATAAAGAGGCTCTAAAAGAAGTTTTACCTGAATTCTCTGAATAAAGTCATAAAGGCAATATGTATAAAGATAATAATGAAATAATAATGTCAGTGTTTGACTAAATATGCAAGGTGTGATGTAATGTTAACAAAATAGTTATTTAATACTCAACATTTGAAATAAATATTTTATTTTCGCATGCAGTAAAATGCTTCATGGTTTGAGAATAACAAGCAAAGGTTCATGCTGTCTAAATAATAAACAGAGAAAATTTGGTTTGAAGTTATTCATATAATGTTAATAATCTCTGCTAGAATTTTCTTACTTTTTCAAAAGGCTGCTCATTATTACTAATTAAAAAGTAGAAAAACAAAATTGCATCTGAAATTGCTTATGGAGAAAATTTCAAAAATGGAACTCAGTCTAGGAGAGATCTTTGAGCTACATTTAACATGCCAAGTAATGGGGCCCAATGGGTTAAATGATTTTAATTTTTTACAAGTTTTTGATTGCCCAGAGAGGTAACCACTACATTATCCATAACATGGGAAGTATCTACAACATTCTGAATCTTCAACAGCTAAGCAAATTTATCATGCTTTTAAGAAATAAACCATAATGACTCATTCTAAATTGACACTCACTGTAAAATATAAGTAGGTGCATACATACCAGGGAAGTGAATATATAGTCCTATTCAAAATCCATCTGTGAAGTTCATTAATAGGTATACTCTGTGCAAGTTAATGGGTAGCACCACAAAGAGAAATTTATTAACAAACTTCCAACTCCAGATAAAGCCAAAATAAATTTAGTCCTTCTTCATGTCATACTTAAAATCAGTTTATCTCCCTGTATCATCATTTAGCTGCCTCCTGTTTTCTTTTCCATATCATCAATTTTATGGAGTTATATATAAATAATTTTTCAAGCAGAAACACATACCTAGAAAATAAATACAAGCATTGTTAATGTATTAACATTGAGTATGGATTCTAAAATTGAAATGAGCTTTTAAAAATGAACTCATAAAAAAGATTTTGGAATGTATTTACTTTTAAATGGCATAGAATTTAAATCATATTTCCTGAATAAATAAAATAGGAAAAGTGAGGATATTTTAAAACCATGTTGGTATTTTTAATTGACACACAATAATTATATGTATTTAAGGAGTTCATTGTGATGTTTTTATACATGTTGATAATATGGAATTCTAATTATGAGAATAATTAACAAATCTATCACTCACAAATATACCATTTTGAAGGGTGGGGACATAGAATATCTGTTCTTTCAGCAATTTTGAAATATACAAGATGTTTTTATTTATTATAGGAAGGTTTAAATAAACTTTGCTAATTCTTTTAATTTTATAACACATTAAGGGAAAAGATTGTTATTTATTAAAATATAATATGTGTAATTAAGATAACAAGAGGACACAGACAAGATGCAGATGCAGGAAAATGGCAGAATGGTCAAGTTACCAGCTTTATTTATATCAATATGTTACATTAGATCACTGGCATCAGTAGTACATTATTATTCATTATTTCATTGGGCAGGTTACACAATTAGCAACATTATAAAGCTTCTTTCTAAGTTACATACTATATAGTTGCAATGTGCAATGTTAGGGGCATTGTTTAAAGTTACTGTTATGTGGGCAAGTACAGGCCTAGCTGAGCTTGGTGAAACATTGTGGTTGTCTAACAACAGAGTCTCCTTATCCCCATAGCTGTGTGCCTGAGATTAAGGTTGAGGCTAATAAGACTCAAGCACAGAGCCTCCTCAAGCAGGGCATTGCTATAGCAGCCTGCATCCTGTGTCTTTGCACAGAAACTTTCCTAGCAGCCAAGCATTCTGTGTCTTTTCATAGGAGCTTCCCAGCCACCAAGCATGCCACAGTCATGAAGCTACCAGAGACCTCAGTCCCAAACACAGAGCCCTTATAACATGTGCAGGTATACAGATATACGTATGTACTTTTATACACAAACACATGCATTTCCAAAAGTATATTAGTAAACATTTAATGGTTTTAAAATAGGAATTACTTTTATCCTCCCAACAGTTCCTCTTTTCTGACAAATTTAGCCTAGTAAGAAAGTATATCAATAATATTAGCTCTCTGGTAGCTCAGGTCTCCCGGAGCCTTGATCTAGACTCTGCCTTTGGTGACACCTGGACCCTGACTTAGATCTTTTCCCTTTCAATTCAGGTCTGAAGCCCTCCCTGTCCCTGGGCTGCTTCTGCAATCTATATTCCCATACTCCAGGGAACTGAGCCTGACTTAAAAGTTCAAACTGCATGACAAGGATATTGATATTCCAGCAGATGTGTATCCTCCTCCTTCTCTAGATTGTTGGTTACCGTTTCTCATATTCACAGGAACTGGTTATTGCATATAGTGAATTCTCAAAATTATCACTAGCGGTAAAAATCAATAAAGCATGTCTACATCCTACTTTCCTTACTCACATTGATAAGCATTGTTCAGACCAACCAAAGTGGAGTTCTCAATATTCACTTGAACACTGCACATAGGGCATCCCAACTCTAGGGTATAGGCACTAGTGTGTGGCACCATCCTGGTTTGAGTTGTGTGTGTGTGTGTGTGTGTGTGTGTGGGTGGGTGGGTGTGTGTGGGTGTGTACCATGATGCTTTTTGCTAGTTTCATTTATGATTTAATCATTCAAAAATTCAAGAAGATGCATGAGAGTGCATATTTATATGAAGTAAAAAATAAGATTGAATGGAGGAGACTCAATACTGAACACTGTTTTAAATAGCCAAAATCATATCATATTAATTGATAATTGAAAAAGTAGTCATAATTATTTTTCTATACAAAAGGGTGATTAAGATCTTCGACCGACCGGAAGAACAGGCCCAGTGGCCCGCCGGCATGGTAGACACATCACCCCAATTGGAGGAAGGGCCCAGCTGCAGCCCACAAGGTAGGCAGACCGTGCGTCCTGGAGAAGGGGCCCAGCGGCCAGCCAGCCTAGTTGAAAGATCACCCAATTGGAGGAGGGGCACAGCCCCCGTCCGCGCCTGTAAGGTAGGCAGAACTGCAACCTGGAGAACAGGCCCAGCAGCCCACCAGCGTGGTAGACAGACCACCCCTATTTGAGGAGGGGCCCAGCTGTTGCCCGCAAGATAGGCAGACCACGTGACCTGGAGAAGGGGCCCAGAGGCCTGCCGGCGTGAAAGACAGATCACCCCAATTAGAGAAGGAGCACAGCCGCCACCCGCCCCTGCAAGGGAGACTTTGCAACTATACAAGAGCAATATAAATATATAGAGGGAAAATTCAATAACACAACAGTTTCAACAAGCAGAAAGAAACGCAAGCAGTATGAAAAGACAACAAAAGAAAGGACCACAAGCAATGCAGTTCAACTCAACTTTAGAAGAGGTAATAGCTGTAGCAGATGGAATATCAGATAAAGAATTCAGGATTTACATGCTTCAGATGATCTGGAGTCTCAAGGAAGACATTAGACAGCAAAATCAGACAATGAAAGATCACTTCCACAATGAATTACATAAATAAATCCAAGAAGCAAAAGATCAACTATACAGGGAGATAGAGGTTATAAAAAACAAACAAAGAGAAATCCTAGAAACGCAGGAAGCAATAAACCAACTTAAAAACTCAAATGAGAATACTACCAGCAAAGTAGAACACTTAGAAGATAGAACATCAGACCATGAAGACAAAGTATTTCAGCTTGAAAAGAACATAGACAGCTCAGCAAGACTGTTAAGAAACTATGAGCAGAACATCCAAGAAATATGGGATAATATAAAGAGACCAAACTTAAAGGTCATTGGGATACAGGAAGGTATAGAGGTCCAAACCAAAGGAATGAGCAATCTGTTCAACGAAATAATATGAGAAAACTTCCCAGACTTGAAGAATGATACAGAATCCCAAATCCTAGAAGCCTACAGGACGCTGAATGTGCAAAATCATAAGAGGTCCACACCTAGACACATTATAAAGAAGATGCCCAACATACAGAATAAGGAGAGAATTTTAAAAGCTTCAAGAGAAAGGAAGCAGATTACATTTAGGGGTAAACCAATCAGAATAACAGCTGATCTTTCAACACAGATTCTGAAAGCTAGAAGATACTGGAACAACATATTTCAAATGCTGAAAGAAAATGGGTTCCAACCAAGAATTGTGTATCTAGCGAAATTAAGCTTCAGGATGGAAGATGAAATTAAAACCTTCCATGATAAACAAAAGTTAAAAGAATTTGCAACTTGAAAATCATCTCTTCAAAACATCCTCAGCAAAACACTAAAGGAAGAGGAATAGGAAAATAACAATGAAAACCAATAGTGGGAGGTAGTACAGTAAGGGGAAAAAATAATCAAAGAGGAAAAACAAACCATGTTAAGTAACATAAATAAACAAATATGGCTGGAAGAACAATCCATATCTCAATAATAACCCTAAATGTTAATGGGTTATACTCACCAATTAAGAGACACAGGCTATTAGAATGGATCAAAAAAAAAAAAAAAAGATCCAACAATATGCTGCCTACAGGAGATGCATTTGGTAGGAAAAGACATAGACTTAAGTTGAAAGGTTGGGAAAAATCATATCACTCATATGGACTTCAGAAACAAGCAGGACTGTCCATACTCATATCAAATAAAATAGATTTCAAGCCAAAGTTAATCAAAAGGGATAAAGAGAGACACTACATACTGTTCAAGGGAACCATACACCAACAATGGTGCAGCTATGTTCATCAAACAAACTCTTCTCAAGTTCAAGAGTCTAATAGGCCACCATACAATAATTATGGGAGACTTCAACACACCTCTCTCACCACTGGACAGATCTTCCAAACAAAAGTTGAATAAAGAATCTGTAGAACTCAATAATACAATTAATAACCTAGACTTAATTGACATATATAGAATATACCACCCAACATCATGCAGTTACACTTTTTTCTCAGCAGCACATGGATCCTTCTCAAAAATAGATCATATATTATGTCACAGGGCAACTCTTAGACATTATAAAGGAGTAGAGATAATAGGTTACTGAATGATCAATGGGTTGTAGAAGACATCAAGGAGGAAATTAAAAAATTCTTAGACATAAATGAAAACACAGACACAACATATTGGAATCTATGGGATACAATGAAAGCAGTTCTAAGAGGAATATTCATTGCCTGGAGTTCATTCCTTAAAAAAAAAGGAAAAACCAACAAATAAATGATCTCACACTTCATCTCAAAATCCTAGGAAAAGAAGAGCAAATCAAAAGCAAAAGAAGTAGAAGGCAAGAAATAATTAAAATCAGAAGTGAAATTAATGAAATCGAAACAAAAGAAACAATTGAAAAAATTGACAATTGGTTCTTTGAAAAAATAAATAAGATCGACAGACCCTTAGCCATGCTAATGAAGAGAAGAAGAGAGAGAACTCAAATTACTAACATACGGGATGAAAAAGGCAATATCACAAAAGACACTTCAGAAATACAGAAGATAATTAGAAATTATTTTGAGTCCTTATACTCCAATAAAATAGAAGATAGTGAAGGCATCGATAAATTTCTTAAGTTATATGATCTACCCAGATTGAGTCAGGAGGATATAAACAAACTAAACAGACCAGTATCAATTGAGGAAATAGAAGAAGCCATCAAAAGACTACCAACTAACAAAAGTCCAGGACCGGATAGGTATACAGAAGAGTTTTACAAAACCATTAAAGAAGAACTAATACCAATACTTTTCAAGCTATTCCAGGAAATAGAAAAAGAGGGAGAACTTCCAAATTTATTCTACGAGGCCAACATCACCCTGATTCCTAAACCAGACAAAGACAATTCAAAGAAAGAAAACTGCAGACCAATATCTCTAATGAATTTAGATGCAAAAATCCTGAATAAAATTCGAGCGAATTGGATACAAAAACATATCAAAAAAATTGTGCACCATGATCAAGTAGGATTCATCCCTGGGATGCAAGGCTGGTTCAATATACGGAAATCAAAAATATTAGTCACCACATCAATAGACTTAAAGAAAAGAACCATATGATCATCTCGACAGATGCAGAAAAAGCATTTGACAAAGTACAGTATCCCTTTATGTTCAAAACTTTAGAAAAACTAGGGATAACAGGAATATACCTCAATATTGTAAAAGCTATCTATGCTAAGCCTCAGGATAGCATCATTCTGAATGGAGAAAAATTGAAGGCATTCCCTCTAAAATCTGGAACAAGACAGGGATGCCCTCTCTCACCACTTATGTTCAACATAGTTCTCAAAACACTGGCCAGAGCTATTAGACAGACGAAAGAAATTAAAGGCATAAAAATAGGAAAAGAAGAACTTAAATTTTCACTATTTGCAAATGACATAATTTTATACCTATTTGCAAATGACATAATTATATACCCAAAAGGGTCAACAAAGAAACTATTAGAGCTAATAAATGAATTCAGCAAAGTGGCAGGATATAAAATCAACACGCATAAATCAAAGGCATTCCTGTATATCAGTGATAAATCCTCTGAAATGGAAATGAGGACAATCACTCCATTCACAATATCCTCAAAAAAAAAAAAAAATAAAATACTTGGGAATCAACCTAACAAAAAAGGTGAAAGACTTATACAATGAAAACTACAGAACCCTAAAGAGAGAAATAGAAGAAGATCTTAGAAGATGGGAGAATATACCCTGTTCATGGATAGGCAGAACTAACATCATCAAAATGGCAATATTACCAAAAGTTCTCTATAGGTTTAATGCAATGCCAATAAAAATCCCAATGGCATTTCTTGTAGAAATAGATAAAGCAATCAAGAAATTCATATGGAAAAATAAAAGACCCAGAATAGCAAAAACAACTCTAAGCAGGAAGTGTGAATTAGGCAGTATAGCAATACCAGACTTCAAACTATACTACAGAGCAATAGTAACAAAAACAGCATGGTACTGGTACAAAAACAGGCGGGTTGACCAATGGTACAGAATAGAGGACACAGAAACCAATCCACAAAATTACAATTATCTTATATTTGATAAAGGGGCTAAAAGCATACAATGGAGGAAGGATAGCATCTTCAACAAATGGAAATCCATAGCAACAAAATGAAACTGAATCCCTTTCTCTCACCATGCACAAAATTTAACTCAAAATGGATCAAGGGGCTTGATATCAAATCAGAGGCACGGCGTCTGACAGAAGAAAAAGTTGGCTGCGATCTACATACCTTGGGGTCAGGCTCCAAATTCCTCAAAAGGACACCCATAGCACAAGAGTTAATAACTAGAATCAACAAATGGGACTTACTCAAACTGAAAAGTTTTATCTCAGCAAAAGAAACAATAAGAGAGGTAAATAGGGAGCCTACATCCTGGGAACAAATCTTTACTCCTCACACTTCAGATAAAGCCCTAACATCCAGAGTATACAAAGAACTCAAAAAATTAAACAATAAGATAACAAATAACCCAATCAACAAATGGGCCAAGGACCTGAACAGACACTTCTCAGAGGAGGACATACAATCAATCAACAAGTACATGTAAAAATGCTCACCATCTCTAGCAGTCAGAGAAATGCAAATCAAAACCACCCTAAGATACCATCTCACTCCAGTAAGATTGGCAGCCATTAGGAAGTCAAACAACAAGGAGTGCTAGCGAGGATGTGGGAAAAAAGGTATTCTCATACATTGCTGGTGGGACTGCAAATTGGTGCGGCCAATTTGGAAAGCAGTATGGAGATTCCTGGGAAAGCTGGGAATGGAACCACCATTTGACCCAGCTATTCCCCTTCTCAGTCTATTCCCTAAAGACCTAAAAAGAGCATGCTACAGGGACACTGCTACATCGATGTTCATAGCAGCAACCTAGACGCCCTTCAATAGACGAATGGATAAAAAAAAAATGTGGCATTTGTACACAATGGAGTATTAAATTAAATTAAAAAATGACAAAATCATAGAATTTGCAGGGAAATGAATGGCTTTAGAGCAGATTATGCTAAGTGAAGCTAGCCAATCCCTAAAAATAAATGCCAAATGTCTTCTTTGATATAAGGAGAGTAACTAAGAACAGAGTAGGGAGGAAGAGCATGAGAAGAAGATTAAAATTAAACAGGGATGAGAGGTGGGAGTAAAAGGGAGAGAGATGGGAAATTGCATGGAAATGGAAGGAGACCCTTAGGGTTATACAAAATTACATACAAGAGGAAGTGATTGGTAAGGGAAAAAAAAAACAAGGGGGAGAAATTAATTACAGTAGATGGGGTAAAGAGAAGAGGGGAGGGGAGGGGAGGGGAGGGGAGGGGAGGGGAGGGGAGAGGAGGGGAGGGGAGGGTGGATAGCAGAGGACAGGAAAGGCAGCAGATTACAACAGGGTAAAAATGGGAGTTCATAACCCACTTGAATCAAAGTGTTAAATATGATATATCAAGAACTATGTAATGTTTTGAACAACCAACAATAAAAATTAAAAAAAAAGAAATAAAAATCAGAAAAAGCTGTTTCTAAACAGTTTTCAAGCATTTTCTGATATAATTATTTCAAAAAAAGCAAACATGTTTC